>NW_027142195.1:1190000-1290475 GCF_036365525.1 Heterodontus francisci | reverse complement strand
TCCCACTCCGCTCCCCAACTCTCCTACCTCACACACATCCGCCACTCCCCTTCCCTCCACAACCCACCTCCCCTACCCCGCACACGTCACCCGCTCCACTTACACACTCCCCTTCCCTCCACCTCCTCACTGCGCTCCCTATCCCACTCCCCTATCCCACTCCACATTCCCCTATTCCCACTCCACATTCCCTTATCCCACTCCACATTCCCCTATCCCACTCCTCGATTCCCGACTCCCCTACACCACTCCCATAACTCACTCGCCCTCCCAACTCCGCTACCCCACTCCCCAACTCCGCTACCCCCACTCCCCTCCCCATTTCCCTAACCCCTTCACCCCTAGCACACCCCCTCCAACACTCCCCTCCCCCCTCTGCCAGTCCACCTCTGCGCTTCCCTGCACCTCTTCACTGCCCTCCCCTACCACACTCCCATCCCCCACTACCCTCCGCACTCCCCGACCCCTACTCCCCTACCGCACTCCACTCCCCACCTCCCCTCCCCCCACACCCTTCTCACACTAACCTCCCCACTCCCCTCCCAACTCCCCTCGCCCACGTCCCCTACCACACACCCCTACCCAACTCCGCTTACCTCCACCTCCTGCACTGCCCTACTCTACCACACTCCCATCCCAAACTACATCCCCACTCCCCAACCGCACACCCCTCCGCAACACCCTGACCCCACACCCCTACCCAACACCCCTACCCCACTCCCCTACCCCATTCCACTACCCCAGTCCCGTTGCCAATCCCCTACCTCACTCGCCTCCCACACTTCCCTACCCACCTCTCCTAACCCCCTCCCCGACCCCACTCCCCTTCCCTCACCTCCTCACTGCACTCCAGTACCCAACTCCCCTTACCCACACACCTCCACCATGCCACTCCCTCATTCCCCTTCCAGCCAGCTCCTCCCAGCGCTCCCCTACCCAACACCCCTATCCCACTCCCCTACCCCACTCCCCTAAACTACACCCCTCCCCCACTCCACATCCCCCACTCCACTCCCCCCCACTCCCCTTACCTCACCACCTCACTGCGCTCCCCTACCCCACTCACCTCCCCTACTCCCCTTCCTTCTCCTCCTCACTGCCCTCTCCCGTACCCAACTCCCCAACGCCACTGCCCTCACCCCACTCCCCACGCGACTCCCCTTCACTCCACCTCATCACTGCCCTCTCCTACCCCACACTGCTCCGCACTCCCCTCCTCACTTCCCTCCCCCACTCCCCTCCACATTTACCTCCCTCACTCCCCACCCCATACAACTACCTCTCTCCCCTCCCCCACTCCCTCCCCACTCTCCCCTCCCCACTCCCTCCCCCACTCCCTCCCCCACTCCCCTCCCCCACTCCCCTCCCCCACTCCCCTCCCCCACTCCCCTCCCCACTCCCCTCCCCCACTCCCCTCCCCCACTCCCCTCCCCCACTCCCCTCCCCCACTCCCTCCCCATCCCTCCACTCCCCTCCCCCACTCCCCTCCCCCACTCCCCTCCACCACTCCCCTCCACCACTCCCCTCCCCCACTCCCCTCCACCACTCCCCTCCACCACTCCCCTCCACCACTCCCCTCCAACCACTCCCCTCCACCACTCCCCTCCACCACTCCCCTCCACCACTCCCCTCCACCACTCCCCTCCACCACTCCCCTCCACCACTCCCCTCCACCACTCCCCTCCACCACTCCCTCTCACCACTCCCCTCCACCACTCCCTCCACCACTCCCCTCACCACTCCCCTCCACCACTCCCCTCCACCACTCCCCTCCACCACTCCCCTCCACCACTCCCTCCACCACTCCCTCCACCACTCCCCTCCACCACTCCCCTCCACTCCCCTCCACTCCCCTCCACCCTCCCTCACCACTCCCCTCCACCACTCCCCTCCACCACCTCCCTCCTCTCCCCAACTCCCCTATCCCACTCTCCTCCCACACTCCACACCCTCACTCACCTCCCCAGATCCCCACACCCGCTCCCCTCCCGCACTAACCTCCCCCACAACCCTCCCCCACAACCCTCCCCCACAACCCTCCCCCACAACCCTCCCCCACAACCCTCCCCACAACCCTCCCCCACTCCCCTCCCCCACTCCCCTCCCCACTCCCCTCCCCCACTCCCCTACCCCACTCCCCTACCCCTCTCCCCTCCCCCACTCCCCTACCCCTCTCCCCTCCCCCCCTCTCTCTCCTCCCCTCTCTCTCCTCCCCCTCTCTCCTCCCCCTCTCTCCTCCCCCTCTCTCCTCCCCCTCTCTCCTCCCCCTCTCTCCTCCCCCTCTCTCCTCCCCCTCTCTCCTCCCCCTCTCTCCTCCCCTCTCTCCTCCCCGACTCTCCTCCCCACTCTCCTCCCCCACTCTCCTCCCCCACACCGCTCCCCAACTCTCCTATCTCACAACCCTCCCCCACTCCCCTTCCCTCCACAACCAATCTCCCTATCCAGCACACCTCCCCCACTCCACTTACACACTCCCCTTCCCTCCACCTCCTCACTGCGCTCCCCTATCCCACTTCCCTATCCCACTCCACATACCCCTATCCCACTCCACATTCCCACTCCCCTCCCCCCACTCCAGTCCACCTCTGCGCTTCCCTGCACCTATTCACTGCCCTCCCCTACCACACTCCCATCCCCACTACCCTCCAGCACTCCCCTACCCCACACCCCTACCGCACTCCCCTACCGCACTCCCCTCCCCCACTCCCCTCCCCCACTCCCCTACCCCCACACCACTGACACACTAACCTCCCCCACTACCCTCCCCAACTCCCCTCGCCCACTCCCCTACCACGCACCCTACCCAACTCCGCTTACCTCCACCTCCTCACTGTCCTACTCTACCGCACTCCCATCCTACACATACCCTCCTCCACTACCCTCCCCCACTCCCCAACCGCACACCCCTCCACAACACCCCGACCCAACACCCCGACCCAACACCCTACCCCACACCCCTACCCCACTCCCCTACCCCATTCCACTACCCCAGCCCCGTTGCCAATCTGCTACCTCACTCCCTTCCCACACTTCCCTACCCCACCTCTCCTAACCCCTCCCCTACCCCACTCCCTTCCCTCGACCTCCTCACTGCACTCCAGTACCCAATCCCCTACCCACATACCTCCACCACTCCCCTCCTGATTCCCTTCCCTCCACCTCCTCCCTGCGCTCCCTACCCAACTCCCCTATCCCACTCCCCTACCCCACTCCCCTACCCCACTCCCCTAAACTACACCCCTCCCCACTCCACACCCCCACTCCCCTTACCTCCACCACCTCACTGCGCTCCCCTACCCCACTCTCCAACCCACTCTCCTATCCCATCCACTTTCCCACTCCCCGACCCCACTCCCCTAACTCACTTCCCTCCCACTCTCTCACCACCCCTTCTCCCTTCCTTCTCCTCCTGACTGCTCTCCCCTACCCAACTCCCCAATGCCACTGCCCTCCCCCACTCCCCACGTTACTCCCCTTCACTCCATCTCATCACTGCCCTCCCCTCCCCCACTCCCCCTCCCCCACTCCCCTCCCCCACTCCCCTCCCCCACTCCCCTCCCCCACTCCCCTCCCCCACTCCCCCTCCCCCACTCCCCTCCCCCACTCCCCTCCCCCACTCCCCTCCCCACTCCCTCCCCCACTCCCCTCCCCACTCCCCTCCCCCACTCCCCTCCCTCACTCCCTCCCACTCCCCTCCCCCACTCCCCTCCCACTCCCTCCCCACTCCCCTCCCCCACTCCCCTCCACATTCTCCGACCTCACTCCCCACCCCATACCCCTACCTCACTCCACTCCCCCACTCACATAACACTCACCCCTCCCCCACTCCCCTCCCCCACTCCCCTCCGCCACACCCTCGTCAACTCCCCTCCGCCACACCACTTGTCAACTCCCCTCCCCCACTCCCCTCGTCAACTCCCCTCCCCCACTCCCCTCCCACACTCCCCTACCAGCTCCCCTCACCCACCCCCTCCCCCTCTCCCCTCCCCTCTCCCCTCCCCCTCTCCCTCCCCCACTCCCCTCCCCCACTCCCCTCCCCACTCCCCTCCCCCACTCCCCTCCCCACTCCCCCTCCCCCACTCCCCTCCCCCACTCCCCCTCCCCCACTCCCCTCCCCACTCCCCTCCCCCACTCCCCTCCCCCACTCCCCTCCCCCACTCCCCTCCCCCACTCCCCTCCCCCACTCCCCTCCCCCACTCCCCTCCCCCACTCCCCTCCCCCACTCCCCTCCCCCACTCCCCTCCCCCCACTCCCCTCCCCCACTCCCTCCCCATCCCCTCCCCCACTCCCCTCCCCCACTCCCCTCCCCCACTCCCTCCCCCACTCCCCTCCCCCACTCCCCCTCCCCCACTCCCCTCCCCCACTCCCCTCCCCCACTCCCCCTCCCCCACTCCCCTCCACATTCTCCGACCTCACTCCCCACCCCATACCCCTACCTCACTCCACTCCCCCACTCACATAACACTCACCCCTCCCCCACTCCCCTCCCCCACTCCCCTCCGCCACACCCCTCGTCAACTCCCCTCCGCCACACCCCTCGTCAACTCCCCTCCGCCACACCACTTGTCAACTCCCCTCCCCCACTCCCCTCGTCAACTCCCCTCCCCCACTCCCCTCGTCAACTCCCCTCCCCCACTCCCCTCCCACACTCCCCTACCAGCTCCCCTCACCCACCCCCTCCCCCTCTCCCCTCCCCCTCTCTCCTCCCCCTCTCTCCTCCCCCTCTCTCCTCCCCCTCTCTCCTCCCCCTCTCTCCTCCCCCTCTCTCCTCCCCCTCTCTCCTCCCCCTCTCTCCTCCCCCTCTCTCCTCCCCCTCTCTCCTCCCCCTCTCTCCTCCCCCTCTCTCCTCCCCCTCTCTCCTCCCCCTCTCTCCCCCTCTCTCCTCCCCTCTCTCCTCCCCCTCTCTCCTCCCCCTCTCTCCTCCCCCTCTCTCCTCCCCCCCTCTCTCCTCCCCCCCTCTCTCCTCCCCCCCTCTCTCCTCCCCCCCACTCTCCTCCCCCCCACTCTCCCCTCCCCCACTCTCCCCTCCCCCACTCTCCCCTCCCCCACTCTCCCCTCCCCCACTCTCCCCTCCCCCACTCTCCCCTCCCCCACTCTCCCCTCCCCCACTCTCCCCTCCCCCACTCTCCCCTCCCCCACTCTCCCCTCCCCCACTCTCCCTCCCCCACTCTCCCCTCCCCCACTCTCCTCCCCCACTCTCCCCTCCCCCACTCTCCTCCCCCACTCTCCTCCCCCACTCTCCTCCCCCACTCTCCTCCCCCACTCTCCTCCCCCACTCCCCTCCCCCACTCTCCCCTCCCCCACTCTCCCCTACCCCACTCTCCCCTACCCCACTCTCCCCTACCCCACTCTCCCCTCCCCCACTCTCTCCTCCCCCACTCTCTCCTCCCCCACTCTCTCCTCCCCCACTCTCCCCTCCCCCACTCTCTCCTCCCCCACTCTCCCCTCCCCCACTCTCCCCTCCCCCACTCTCCCCTCCCCCACTCTCCTCTCCCCCACTCTCCTCTCCCCCACTCTCCTCTCCCCCACTCTCCTCTCCCCCACTACCCTCCCCCACTCCGCTCCCCAAATCTCCTACCTCACACACCTCCGCCACTCCCCTTCCCTCCACAACCCACCTCCCCTACCCCGCACACGTCCCCGCTCCACTTACACACTCCCCTTCCCTCCACCTCCTCACTGCGCTCCCCTATCCCACTCCCCTATCCCACTCCACATTCCCCTATCCCACTCCACATTCCCCTATCCCACTCCACATTCCCACTCCCCTACACCACTCCCCGAACTCACTCCCCTCCCCAACTCCGCTACCCCTCTCCCCAATTCCGCTACCCCACTCCCCTGCCCCATTCCCCCTAACCCCTTCCCCTAGCACACCCCCTCCAACACTCCCCTCCCCCCTCTCCAGTCCACCTCTGCGCTTCCCTGCACCTCTTCACTGCCCTCCCCTACCACACTCCATCCCCCACTCCCTCCGCACTCCCCTCCCGCACTCCCCTCCCGCACTCCCCTACCCCACTCCCTACCCCACTCCCCTACCGCACTCCACTCCCCCCACTCCCCTCCCCCACACTAACCTCCCCCACTCCCCTCCCAACTCCCCTCGCCCACTCCCCCTACCACACACCCCTACCCAACTCCGCTTACCTCCACCTCCTCACTGCCCTACTCTACCACACTCCCATCCCAAACTACCGTCCCCCACTCCCCAACCGCACACCCCTCCACAACACCCCGACCACACACCCCGACCACACACCCCTACCCAACACCCCTACCCCACTCCCCTACCCCATTCCACTACCCCAGTCCCGTTGCCAATCCCCTACCTCACTCGCCTCCCACACTTCCCTACCCACCTCTCCTAACCCCACTCCCCTACCCCACTCCCTAAACTACACCCCTCCCCCACTCCACACCCCCACTCCCCTTACCTCCACCACCTCACTGCGCTCCCCTACCCCACTCTCCTACCCCACTCGCCTATCCCACTCCACTTTCCCACTCCCCGACCCCACTCCCCTAACTCACTTCCCTCCCACACTCACCACCCCTTCTCCCCTTCCTTCTCCTCCTGACTGCTCTCCCCTACCCAACTCCCCAACGCCACTGCCCTCCCCCACTCCCCACGTTACTCCCCTTCACTCCACCTCATCACTGCCCTCCCCCTACCCCACACCCCTCCCCACTCCCGTCCCCACTCCCCTCCCCACTTCCCTCCCCCACTCCCCTCCACATTCTCCTACCTCACTCCCCACCCCATACCCCTACCTCACTCCACTCCCCCACTCACATAACACACACCCCTCCCCCACTCCCCTCCCCCACTCCCCTCTCCCACTTTTCTCCGACCCAACTCCACTCCCACTCCCCTTCCCTCCACCTCCTGACTGCACACCCCTACCAGACTCCACGACACCACTCTGCACCCCCACTCCCCTCCTCTACTCCCCTACCCCACCGCACATCCCTCCCAAACTCCCCTACCAGACGCCCTCCCCCCACTCCCCTCCCCAAATCGCCTCCCCCAGTCCCATTACCAAATCGCCTCCCCAGTCCCCTTACCAAATCGCCTCCCCCACTCCGCTTCCCTCCACCTCCTTACAGCCCTCCTCTACTCCACTCCCCTACAACACTCTGATCCCCCACTAGCCCCACCAATCCCTACCCCGCTTCTCTCCAAAACTCCCCTACCCTCTCCCCACCCCCACTCACCTACACCACTTCCCTCTCCCACTCCCTGACATAACTCCCCTACCCCACTCCCCTACCCCACTCTCTTACCCCACTCCCCTTCCCTCCACCTCCTCACTGCACTCCAGTACCCAACTCCCCGACGCCACTGCCCTCCCCCACTCCCCACGACCCACCTCCCCCACTGCCCTACCTCGCACCATTCCCCCAGTTACCACCCCCACTACCTTACCCCACTCCCTCCACACTCCCCTCCCCAATCCCCTCCCCAATCCCCTCCCCACCCCCGTCCCCACTTCCCTCCCCCACTCCCCCACCCCCACTCACCTAACACACACCCTACCCCACTCCACTCCCCCATTCCCCTCTCCCACTCCCCTTCCCTCCATCTCCTCACTGCACCCCTACCCAACTCCCGTCCCCACTCCCCTTCCCTCCACCTCCTTACAGCCCACCCCTACCACACTTCCCGACACCACACTGCACCCCCACCTCCTCCTCCACTCCCCTACCCCACTACCCCACCGCACCTCCCTCCCAAACTCCCCTACCAGACGCCCACCCCCACTCCCCTCCCCCAAACCTCTCCCCACACCCCTCCCCTACTCCGCTCCCCTACTCCGCTCCCCTACTCCGCTCCACTACTCCGCTCCCCTACTCCCCTCCCCCACTCCCCTCCCCCACTCCCCTCCCCCAATCCGCTCCCCCACTCCCCAAGCCCACTCCCCTCCCCCACTCCCCTCCCCCACTCCCCTCCCCCAATCCGCTCCCCACTCCCCAAGCCCACTCCCCAAGCCCACTCCCCTCCCCCACTCCCCTCCCCAACTCCCCTTCCTCCACCTCCTTCCAGCGCTCCCCTACTCCACTACCCTACACCACTCTGATCCCCCAATAGCCTCACCACTCCCCTACCCTACTCCCCTCCAAAACTCCCATGACCCTCTCCCCACCCCCACTCACCTACACCACTCCCCTAACCCACTCCCTGTCCCCCACTCTCCTCCCCCACTCCCCTCCCCAATTCCCCTCGCCCAGTCTCCTCCCACACTCCCCTCCCTCACTCTCCTCCAACTCCCCTACAACTCTAACCTCCCCCACTCCCCTCCGCACTCTCCTCCGCACTCTCCTCCGCACTCTCCTCCGCACTCTCCTCCGCACTCTCCTCCGCACTCTCCTCCGCACTCTCCTCCGCACTCTCCTCCGCACTCTCCTCCGCACTCTCCTCCCCACTCCCCTCCCCACTCCCCTCCCCACTCCCCTCCCTCACTCCCCTCCCTCACTCCCCTCCCCCAGTCCCCTCCTCACTCACTTCCCACACTAACCTTCCCCACTCGCTCCCCCACGCCCCTCCCCACTCACCTCCCACACTGACCTCCCCCACTCGCCTCCCCCACTCCCCTCCCCACTCCCCTCCCGCTCTTTGCCTCCCCCAATCCCCTCCCCCACTCCCAAACTCCCCCTCCCCCACTCCCCTCACTCACTAATCTCCCCCACTCCCCCTCCCACACTAACCTCCCCCACTCCCCTCCCAACTCCCCTCGTCCACTCCGCTACCCCACTCCGCTTACCTCCACATCCTCACTGCACGACTCCACCACACTCCCATCCCCCACTACCCTCCCCCACTACCCTCCCCCACTCCCCAACCGCACTCCCCTCCACAACACCCCTACCCCTCTCCCCTACCCAAACCCGACCCCACACACCTACCCCACACCGCTACCCTACTCCCCTACCCCAGTCCACTACCCCAGTCCCATCGCCAATCTCCTCTCTCACACCCCACCCATACTCCCATACCCACCTCTCCTACCCCACTCCCCCTACCCCACTCCCCTTCCCGCCACCTCCTCACTTCACTCCAGTACCCAGATCCCCTACGCCACTGCCCTCCCCCACTGCCCTACCTCACTCCACTCCACCAGTTACCCCTCCCACTACCTTACCCCACTCCCCTCCCCACTCCCCTCCCCACTTCCATCCCCACTTCCCTCCCCCACTCCCCTCCCCTTTCTCCTACCACACTCCCCACCCCATACCCATACCCCACTCCCCTCCCCCACTGCCCTACCTCACTCCACTCCCCCAGTTAACGCACCCACTACCTTACCCCACTCCCCTCCCCACTCCACTCCAAACGTCCCTCCCCCACTCCCCTCCCCATTCCCCTACCTCACTCCCCACCCCATACCCATACCTCAATCCCCTCTCCCACTCCCCTTCCCTCCATCTCCTCACTGCCCCCCTACCAAACCCCCCTCCCCACTCCCCTTCCCTCCACCTCCGAACAGCACACCCCGACCACACTCCCCGACACCACTCTGCACCCCCACCCCTCCTCCACTCCACTACCCCACTGCACTTCCCTCCCAAACTCCCCTACCAGATGCCCTCACCCACGCCCCTCCCCCAGGCCCCTCTCCCACGCTCCTGTCCCACTCTGCTCCCCAACTGTCCTCCCCAACTCCCATCCCCCACTATCCACCTCTCCCCAACTCCCCTACCACAATGCCCTACACCACGCCCCTCCCCAACACCCCTCCCCAACTGTCCTTCCCTCCACCTCCTTACATCCCTCCCCTACTCCACTCCCCTACACCACTCCCGTACCCTCTCCCCACGCCACTCACCTACACCACTCCACTAACCCACTCCCTGTCCCCAATCCCCTCCCTCACCCCAGTCCCCCACTCACCTCCCCAACACCCATCACTCACTCCCCTACAAACTACGCTCCCCAACTCCACTACCGCACTGCCCTCCCCCACTCCCCGCCACAACTCCCCTCCCCCACTCCACACCTCCCCTACCCACTCCCCGCCCCCACTGCCCTACCTCACTCCACTCACCCAGTTACCGCCCCCACTACCTTGCCCCACTCCCCTCCCCACTCCCTTCCCCCACTCGCCTCCCCATACCCTACCTCACTCCACTCCCCCACTCCCCTACCCCACTCACATAACACAGACCCCTCCCCCACTCCCCTCCCCCATTCCCCTCTCAACCCCCTTCCCTCCATCTCCTCACTGCCCCACTACCCAAATCCCCTCCCCACTCCCCTTCCCTCCACCTCCTTTCAGCCCACCCAACCACACTCCCCGACACCACTCTGCACCCCCACCCCCTCCTCCACTCCCCTACCCCACTACCCCACCGCAATTCCCTCCCAAACTCCCCTACCAGACGCCCTCCCCCACTCCCCTCCCCCACACCACCCATCCCCACACCCCTTCCCCACTCCCCCACTCCCCTCGCCCACTACCCTACCGCTATGGCCTACCCCACGCCCCTCCACAACTCCCTTCCCAACTCCCCCTTCCCTCCATCTCCTGACAGTCCTCCCCTACTCCACTCCCCTACACCACTCTGCTCCCCCACTAGCCCCACCACTCCCCTCCAAACTCCCATAACCTCTCCCCACCCCCACTCACCTACACCAATCCCCTAACCCACTCCCTGTCCCTCAATCCATTCCCTGACTACCCAAACCCCACTCGCCTCCCCACGCACCTCCCCAACTCCCCTCCTCCACACCTCGACCCCACTCTCCACCCCTCTCCTCGAGGCAACACCCCTCCCCCACACCTCGCCCCACTCCCTGCCTCAACTCCCCACCCCACACTCCCCTCCACCACTCCCCTCCACCACTCCCCTCCACCACTCCCCTCCACCACTCCCCTCCACCACTCCCCTCCACCACTCCCCTCCACCACTCCCCTCCACCACTCCCCTCCACCACTCCCCTCCCCACTCCCTCTCCCCACACCCCTCCTGAACTCCACTCCCCCACACCCCTCCTCAACTCCACTCCCCCCACACCCCTCCTCAACTCCACTCCCCACACCCCTCCTCAACTCCACTCCCCCACACCCCTCCTCAACTCCCCTAACTCCCCTTCCCCACTCCTCAACTCCCCTAACTCCCCTTCCCCACTCCTCAACTCCCCTAACTCCCCTTCCCCACTCCTCAACTCCCCTAACTCCCCTTCCCCACTCCTCAACTCCCTAACTCCCCTTCCCCACTCCTCAACTCCCCTAACTCCCCTTCCCCACTCCTCAACTCCCCTAACTCCCCTTCCCCACTCCTCAACTCCCCTAACTCCCCTTCCCCACTCCTCAACTCCCCTAACTCCCCTTCCCCACTCCTCAACTCCCCTAACTCCCCTTCCCCACTCTCAACTCCCTACTCCTTCACTCCTCAACTCCCCTAACTCCCCTTCCCCACTCCTCAACTCCCCTAACTCCCCTTCCCCACTCCTCAACTCCCTAACTCCCCTTCCCCACTCCTCAACTCCCCTAACTCCCCTTCCCCACTCCTCAACTCCCCTAACTCCCCTTCCCACTCCCCTTCCCCACTCCCACTCCCCACTCCCACTCCCCACTCCCACTCCCCACTCCCACTCCCCACTCCCACTCCCCTCCCCACTGCCCTCCACCAAAACCCCCACCACACTCCCCTCCCACACTCCCCTCCCCCAAATCCCCTGCCCCAATTCCCCTACCGCACTCCCATCCCCCACTCCCATCCCCCACTACCCTCCCCAACTACCCATCCACTACCCTCTCCCACTCCACTGCCCCACCTCCACTGCCCCACTCCACTCCCCCTCCACTCACTCACACTCCATTCCCCCACTCCACTCCCCCCTCCCCACCCCCACTCTCCTCCCCCACTCCCCACCCCCACTCCACACCCCACTCCACACCCCCACTCCACACCCCCACTCACCTACCCCACTCCCATCCCGCACTTCCCTCCCCCACTCCCCTCCTCCACTCCCCTCCTCCACTCTCCTCCTCCACTCTCCTCCCCACTCTCCTCCCAAACTCTCCTCCCCCACTCCCCTCATCTAATCCCCTACCACACTCCAATACACCACTCCCCTACTCCACTCCCCTACTGCGCTCCACTCCCCCACACCCCTCTTCAACTCCCCTCCCTCACTCCCCTAACGCACTACCCTCTCCAACACTTCTCCCCCACTCCCCTCCCCCACTCCCCTCCCCCACTCCCCTCCCCCACTCCCCTCCCCCACTGCCCCTCCCCCACTCCCCTCCCCCACTCCCCTCCCCCACTCCCCTCCCCACTCCCCTCCCCCACTCCCCTCCCCCACTCCCCTCCCCCACTCCCTCCCCCACTCCCTCCCCACTCCCCTCCCCCACTCCCCCACTCCCCTCCCACACTAACCTCCCCCACATTCCTCCCCACTGTCCTCCCCGACTCCCCTACCCCAAATCCCCTACACAAATCCCTACCCCCAAATCCCCTCCCCCAAATCCCCTCCCCCACTCCACTCGCATACCGCAGTCCCCTCCACAACTCCCCTACCCGACTCCCCGAACCAGCCCCCCGTCAACACACCCTCCCCCACTAACCTCCCCCACTAACCTCCCCCACTAACCTCCCCCACTAACCTCCCCCACTAACCTCCCCCACTAACCTCCCCCACTAACCTCCCCCACTAACCTCCCCCACTAACCTCCCCCACTAACCTCCCCCACTAACCTCCCCCACTAACCTCCCCCCTAACCTCCCCCACTAACCTCCCCCACTAACCTCCCCCACTAACCTCCCCCACTAACCTCCCCCCACACTTACCTCCCCCACACTTACCTCCCCACACTCCTCCCCACACTCCTCCACACAGTCCTCCCCACTAACCTCCTCCACACCCCTCCCCCATTCCCCTACCCCAAATCCCCTTCCACAAATCCCCTACCCCAAATCCCCTCCCCAAATCCCGTCCCCCAAATCCCCGCCCCCACTCCATTCGCATACCGCACTCCCCTCCACAACTCCCCTACCCGACTCCCCTACCCAACCCCCCGTCACCACACCCCTAACACACTCCCCTCCCCCACTCCGCTACCCGACTCCATACCCCACACCCCGACCCCACACCCCGACCCCACACCCCGACCCCACTCCCCGACCCCACTCCCCGACCCCACTCCCCGACCCCACTCCCCGACCCCCACTCCCCCGACCCCACTCCCCGACCCCACTCCCCGACCCCACTCCCCGACCCCACTCCCCGACCCCACTCCCCGACCCCACTCCCCGACCCCACTCCCCGACCCCACTCCCGACCCCACTCCCCGACCCCACTCCCCGACCCCACTCCCCGACCCACTCCCCGACCCCACTCCCCGACCCACTCCCCGACCCCACTCCCCGACCCCACTCCCCGACCCCACTCACCCGACCCCACTCACCCGACCCACTCACCCGACCCCACTCACCCGACCCCACTCACCCGACCCCACTCACCCGACCCCACTCACCCGACCCCACTCACCCCCCGACCCCACTCACCCGACCCCACTCACCCGACCCACTCACCCGACCCCACTCACCCGACCCCCACTCACCCGACCCCACTCACCGACCCACTCACCCGACCCCACTCACCCGACCCCACTCACCCGACCCCACTCACCCGACCCCACTCACCCGACCCCACTCACCCGACCCCACTCACCCGACCCCACTCACCCGACCCCACTCACCCGACCCCACTCACCCGACCCCACTCACCCGACCCCACTCACCCGACCCCACTCACCCGACCCCACTCACCCGACCCCACTCACCCGACCCCACTCACCCGACCCCACTCACCCGACCCCACTCACCCGACCCCACTCACCCGACCCACTCACCCGACCCCACTCACCCGACCCCACTCACCCGACCCCACTCACCCGACCCCACTCACCCGACCCCACTCACCCGACCCCACTCACACCGACCCCCACTCACCCGACCCCACTCACCCGACCCCACTCACCCGACCCCACTCACCCGACCCCTCCACCCACTCACCGACCCCACTCACCCGACCCCACTCACCCGACCCCACTCACCCGACCCACTCACACCCGACCCCACCTCACCCGACCCCACTCACCCGACCCCACTCACCCGACCCCACTCACCCGACCCCACTCACCCGACCCCACTCACCCGACCCCACTCACCCGACCCCACTCACCCGACCCCACTCACCCGACCCCCACTCACCCGACCCCACTCACCCGACCCACTCACCCGACCCCACTCACCCGACCCCACTCACCCGACCCCACTCACCCGACCCCACTCACCCGACCCCCACACCTCACACCCATGCCCCTCCCTAATCCCCTCCCCCACACCTCTACCCACTCTCCTCACCTCTCCTCTCTGCAACACCCCTCCCCCACTCCCCTCCCCCACTCCCCTCCCCCACTCCCCTCCCCCACTCCCCTCCCCCACTCCCCTCCCCCACTCCCCTCCCCCCTTTCCCACACCCCGTACCACACTCCCCTCCCCCACCCCGCTCCCCCACCCCGCTCCCCCACCCCGCTCCCCCACCCCGCTCCCCCACCCCGCTCCCCCACCCCGCTCCCCCACTCCCCTCACTCACTAACCTCCCCCAAATTCCGTACCCCAAATTCTGTACCCCAAATCCCCTACCCCAAATCCCCTCCCCCAAATCCCCTCCCCCAAATCCCCTCCCACACTCCACTCGCTAACCGCACTCCCCTCCACAACTCCCCGACCCGACTCCCCTACCCAACCCCCCGTCAATACACCCCTCCCCCACTCCCCTCCCCCACTCCCCTCCCCCACTCCCCTCCCCCACTCCCCTCCCCCACACTCCCCTCCCCCACTCCCTCCCCCACTCCCCTCCCCCACTCCCCTCCCCCACTCCCCTCCCCCACTCCCCTCCCCCACTCCCCTCCCCCACTCCCCTCCCCCACTCCCCTCCCCCACTCCCCTCCCCCACTCCCCTCCCCCACTCCCCTCCCCCACTCCCCTCCCCCACTCCCCTCCCCAACACCCCTCCCCCACTCCCCTCTGCCACTCCGCTCCCACATTAACCTCCCACATTAACCTCCCACATTAACCTCCCACACTAACCTCCCACACTAACCTCCCACACTAACCTCCCACACTAACCGTCCCCCACACTCCTCCCCACACTCCTCCCCAAAGTCCTCCCACAATCCCCCAACCCCAATTCCCCGACCCCAAATCCCTTCCCCCAAATCCACTCCCCCAAATCCCCTTCCCCAAATAACCTCCCCCACTCCACCCGTATAGCGCACTCCCCTCCACAACTCCCCTACCCGACTCCCTACCCAACCCCCGTCACCACACACCCTACCACACTCCCCTCCCCACTCCGCTCCCCCACCCCCTCCCACACTAACCTCCCCCACACTCCTCGCACACTCCTCCGCACACTCCTCCGCACACTCCTCCCCCACTACCCTCCCCCACTCCCCTCCCCCAAATTCCGTACCCCAAATTCCGTACCCCAAATCCCCTACCCCAAATCCCCTCCCCCACTCCACTCGCATACCGCACTCCCCTCCACAACTTCCCTACCCGACTCCCCTACCCAACCCCCCGTCAATACACCCCCTACCACACTCCCCTCCCCCACTCCCCTACCCCACTCCCAGACGTCACTCCCCTACTCCACTACCCTACTTCACTGTGCACTCCACTCCCCTACTCCACTCCTCTCCCCCACACCCATCCTCAACTCCCCTCCCTAACTCCCCTCCCTAACACCCCTCCCCAACTCCCCTAACCCACACCCCTACTCCTCCCCACACTCCTCCCCACACTCCTCCCCACACTCCTCCCCACACTCCTCCCCACACTCCTCCCCACACTCCTCCCCACACTCCTCCCCACACTCCTCCCCACACTCCTCCCCCACACTCCTCCCCACACTCCTCCCCACACTCCTCCCCACACTCCTCCCCACACTCCTCCCCACACTCCTCCCCACACTCCTCCCCACACTCCTCCCCACACTCCTCCCCACACTCCTCCCCACACTCCTCATCCACGCCCCTACCCCAGGTCCCCAACCCCAAATCCCTTCCCCCAAATCCCCTCCCCCAAATCCCCTCCCCCAAATCCCCTCCCCCAAATACCCTCCCCCACTCCACCCGCATACCGCACTCCCCTCCACAACTCCCCTACCCGACGCCCCTACCCGACGCCCCTACCCAACCCCCCGTCACCACACCCCCTACCACACTCCCCTCCCCCACTCCCCTCCCCCACTCCCCTCCCCACTCCCCTCCCTCCACTCCCTCCCCACTCCCCTCCCCCACTCCCCTCCCCCACTCCCCTACCCCACTCCCCTACCCCACTCCCCTACCCCACTCCCCTACCCCACTCCCCTACCCCACTCCCCTACCCCTCCTCAACTCCCCTCCCTAACTCCCCTCCCTAACACCCCTCCCTAACACCCCTCCCCAACTCCCCTCCCTCCCTCCCCTAACCCACTACCCTCCCCCATTTCCCTAATCCACTACCCTCCCCAACTACCCGCCCCAACTCCCCGCCCCAACTCCCCGCCCCAACTCCCCGCCCCAACTCCCCGCCCCAACTCCCGCCCCAACTCCCCGCCCCAACTCCCCGCCCACAACTCCCCGCCCCAACTCCCCGCCCCAACTCCCCGCCCCAACTCCCCGCCCCAACTCCCCGCCCCAACTCCCCGCCCCAACTCCCCGCCCCAACTCCCCGCCCCAACTCCCGCCCCAACTCCCCGCCCCAACTCCCCGCCCCAACTCCCCGCCCCAACTCCCCGCCCCAACTCCCCGCCCCAACTCCCCGCCCCAACTCCCCGCCCCAACTCCCCGCCCCAACTCCCCGCCCCAACTCCCCGCCCCAACTCCCCGCCCCAACTCCCCGCCCCAACTCCCCGCCCCAACTCCCCGCCCAACTCCCCGCCCCAACTCCCCGCCCCCCCAACTCCCGCCCCAACTCCCCGCCCCAACTCCCCGCCCCAACTCCCCGCCCCAACTCCCCGCCCCAACTCCCCGCCCCAACTCCCCGCCCCAACTCCCCGCCCCAACTCCCCGCCCCACACTAACCTCCCCACACTAACCTCCCCACACTAACCTCCCCACACTAACCTCCCCACACTAACCTCCCCCACTCTCCTCCCCCACACTATCCTCCCCCACACTATCCTCCCCCACACTATCCTCCCCCACACTATCCTCCCCACACTCCTCCCCCAAATCCCCTCCCCCAAATCCCCTCCCCCACCGCACACCCCCTCCACAACTCCTTTACCCGACTCCCCTACCCAACCCCCCATCGCTACACCCCTACCACACTCCCCTCCCCCACTCTCCTCCCCCACTCTCCTCCCCCACTCTCCTCCCCCACTCTCCTCCCCCACTCTCCTCCCCCACTCTCCTCCCCCACTCTCCTCCCCCACTCTCCTCCCCCACTCTCCTCCCCCACTCTCCTCCCCCACTCTCCTCCCCCACTCTCCTCCCCCACTCTCCTCCCCCACTCTCCTCCCCCACTCTCCTCCCCCACTCTCCTCCCCCACTCTCCTCCCCCACTCTCCTCCCCACTCTCCTACCCCACTCCCCTACTCCACTCCCCTACTCCACACTTCACTCCACTCCCCTACTCCACTCCACTCCCCCACATCCTCCTCAACTCCCCTCCCTAATACCCCTCCCCAACTCCCCTCCCTCACTCCCCCTCCCTCACTCCCCTCCCCCACTCCCCTCCCCCAATTCCCTCCCCCACTCCCAGACACCACTCCCCTACTCCACTCCCCTTCTCCACACTGAACTCCACTCCCCTACTCCACTCCTCTCCCCCACACCCATCCTCAACTCCCCTCCCCAACTCCCCTCCCTAACACCCCTCCCCAACTCCCCTCCCTTACTCCCCTAACCCACTACCCTCCCCCATTTCCCTAACCCACTACCCTCCCCAACTCCCCTCCCCAACTCCCCTCCCCAACTCCCCTCCCCAACTCCCCTCCCCAACTCCCCTCCCACACTGACCTCCCACACTGACCTCCCACACTGACCTCCCACACTGACCTCCCACACTGACCTCCCACACTGACCTCCCACACTGACCTCCCACACTGACCTCCCACACTGACCTCCCACACTGACCTCCCCCACACTGACCTCCCCCACACTCCTCCCCACACTCCTCCCCACACTCCTCCCCAAGTCCCCTCCCCCAAGTCCCCTCCCCCAAGTCCCCTCCCCCAAGTCCCCTCCCCCAAGTCCCCTCCCCCAAGTCCCCTCCCCCAAGTCCCCTCCCCCAAGTCCCCTCCCCCACTCCACCCGCATACCGCACTGCCCTCCACAACTCCCCTACCCGACTCCCCTACCCAACCCCCCGTCACCACACCCCCGACCACACTCCCCTCCCCCACTCCGCTCTCCCACTCCCCTCCTACACTAACCTCCCCCACACTCCTCCCCCACACTCCTCCCCCACACTCCTCCCCCACACTCCTCCCCACACTCCCTCCCCCACACTCCTCCCCCCACACTCCTCCCCCACACTCCTCCCCCACACTCCTCCCACACTCCCCTCCCCCACTCCCCTCCCCCACTCCCCTCCCCCAAATTCCCTCCCCCAAATTCCCTCCCCCAAATTCCCTCCCCCAAATTTCCCTCCCCCAAATTCCCTCCCCCAAATTCCTCCCCCAAATTCCCTCCCCCAAATTCCCTACCCCAAATTCCCTACCCCAAATTCCCTACCCCAAATTCCCTACCCCAAATTCCCTCCCCCAAATTCCCTCCCCAAATTCCCTCCCCCAAATTCCCTCCCCCAAATTCCCTCCCCCAAATTCCCTCCCCCAAATTCCCTCCCCCAAATTCCCTCCCCCAAATTCCCTCCCCCAAATTCCCTCCCCCAAATCCCCTCCCCCAAATCCCCTCCCCCAAATCCCCTCCCCCACTCCACTATAAATCGCACTCCCCTCCACAACTCCCCTACCCGACTCCCCTACCCAACCCCCCGTCACTACACCCCTACCACACTCTCCTCCCCCACTCGCCTCCCCACTCGCCTCCCACTCCCCTATCCCACTCCCCTATCCCACTCCCCTATCCCACTCCCCTATCCCACTCCCCTATCCCACTCCCCTATCCCACTCCCCTATCCCACTCCCCTATCCCACTCCCCTATCCCACTCCCCTATCCCACTCCCCTACCCCACTCCCCTACCCCACTCCCCTACCCCACTCCCTACCCCACTCCCAGACCCCACTCCCCTACCCCACTCCCCCCCACTCCCCTACCCCACTCCCAGACCCCACTCCCCTTCTCCACTCCCCTACTCCACTCTGAACTCCACTCCCCTACTCTACTCCAATCCCCCACATCCCACCTCAACTCCCGTCCCTAACTCCCACCCTAACGCCCCTCCCAAACTCCCCTCCCAAACTCCCCTCCCTCACTCCCCTAACCCACTACCCTCCCCCATTTCCCTAACCCACTACCCTCCCCCACTCCCCTCCCCCACTCCCCCTCCCCCACTCCCCTCCCCCACTCCCCTCCCCCACTCCCCTCCCCCACTCCCCTCCCCCACTCCCCTCCCCCACTCCCCTCCCACACTAACCTCCCACACTAACCTCCCACACTAACCTCCCACACTAACCTCCCACACTAACCTCCCACACTAACCTCCCACACTAACCTCCCACACTAACCTCCCACACTAACCTCCCACACTAACCTCCCACACTAACCTCCCACACTAACCTCCCACACTAACCTCCCACACTAACCTCCCACACTAACCTCCCACACTAACCTCCCACACTAACCTCCCACACTAACCTCCCCCACTAACCTCCCCCACACTAACCTCCCCCACACTAACCTCCCCCACACTAACCTCCCCCACACTAACCTCCCCCACACTAACCTCCCCCACACTAACCTCCCCCACACTAACCTCCCCCACACTAACCTCCCCCACACTAACCTCCCCCACACTAACCTCCCCCACACTAACCTCCCCCACACTAACCTCCCCCACACTAACCTCCCCCACACTAACCTCCCCCACACTAACCTCCCCCACACTAACCTCCCCCACACTAACCTCCCCCACACTAACCTCCCCCCACACTAACCTCCCCCACACTAACCTCCCCCACACTAACCTCCCCACACTAACCTCCCCCACACTAACCTCCCCCACACTAACCTCCCCCCACACTAACCTCCCCCACACTAACCTCCCCCACACTAACCTCCCCCACACTAACCTCCCCCACACTAACCTCCCCCACACTAACCTCCCCCACACTAACCTCCCCCACACTAACCTCCCCCACACTAACCTCCCCCACACTAACCTCCCCCACACTAACCTCCCCCACACTAACCTCCCCCACACTAACCTCCCCCACACTAACCTCCCCCACACTAACCTCCCCCACACTAACCTCCCCCACACTAACCTCCCCCACACTAACCTCCCCCACACTAACCTCCCCCACACTATCCTCCCCCACACTATCCTCCCCCACACTATCCTCCCCCACACTATCCTCCCCCACACTATCCTCCCCCACACTATCCTCCCCCACACTATCCTCCCCCACACTATCCTCCCCCACACTCCTCCCCACTCTCCTCCCAAAGTCCTCCCCCACTCCCCTACCCCAGGTCCCCTACCCCAAATCCCTTCCCCCAAATCCCCTCCCCCAAATACCCCGCCACTCCACCCGCATACCGCACTCCCCTCCACAACTCCCCTACCCGACTCCCCTACGCAACCGTCCGTCACCACACCCCCTACCACACTCCCCTCCCCAGTCCCCTCCCCTCTCCCCTCCCACACTAAACTCCTCCACACTCCTCCCCACACTCCTCCCCACACTCCTCCCCACACTCCTCCCCACACTCCTCCCCACACTCCTCCCCACACTCCTCCCCACACTCCTCCCCACACTCCTCCCCACACTCCTCCCCACACTCCTCCCCACACTCCTCCGCACACTCCTCCGCACACTCCTCCCCCACTCCCCTCCCCCACTCCCCTACGCCAAATTCCGTACCCCACATTCCGTACCCCACATTCCGTACCCCACATTCCGTACCCCACATTCCGTACCCCACATTCCGTACCCCACATTCCGTACCCCACATTCCGTACCCCACATTCCGTACCCCACATTCCGTACCCCACATTCCGTACCCCACATTCCGTACCCCACATTCCGTACCCCACATTCCGTACCCCACATTCCGTACCCCACATTCCGTACCCCACATTCCGTACCCCACATTCCGTACCCCACATTCCGTACCCCACATTCCGTACCCCACATTCCGTACCCCACATTCCGTACCCCACATTCCGTACCCCACATTCCGTACCCCACATTCCGTACCCCACATTCCGTACCCCACATTCCGTACCCCACATTCCGTACCCCACATTCCGTACCCCACATTCCGTACCCCACATTCCGTACCCCACATTCCGTACCCCACATTCCGTACCCCACATTCCGTACCCCACATTCCGTACCCCACATTCCGTACCCCACATTCCGTACCCCACATTCCGTACCCCACATTCCGTACCCCAAATCCCCTCCCCCAATCCCCTCCACGACTCCCCTACCCGACTCCCCTACCCGACTCCCCTACCCGACTCCCCTACCCGACTCCCCTACCCAACCCCCCGTCACCACACCCCTACCACACTCCGCTCCCCCACTCCGCTCCCCCACTCCGCTCCCCCACTCCGCTCCCCCACTCCGCTCCCCCACTCCGCTCCCCCCCCCCCACTCCGCTCCCCACTCCGCTCCCCCACTCCGCTCCCCCACTCCGCTCCCCCACTCCGCTCCCCCACTCCGCTCCCCCACTCCGCTCCCCCACTCCGCTCCCCCACTCCGCTCCCCCACTCCGCTCCCCCACTCCCCGACCCCACTCCCCGACCCCACTCCCCGACCCCACTCCCCGACCCCACTCCCCGACCCCACTCCCGACCCCACTCCCGACCCCACTCCCCGACCCCACTCCCCGACCCCACTCCCCGACCCCACTCCCCGACCCCACTCCCCGACCCCACTCCCCGACCCCACTCCCCGACCCACTCCCCGACCCCACTCCCCGACCCCACTCCCCGACCCCACTCCCCGACCCCACTCCCCGACCCCACTCCCCGACCCCACTCCCCGACCCCACTCCCCCGACCTCCCCACTCACCCGACCCCACTCACCCGACCTCACTCACCCGACCTCACTCACCCGACCCCACTCACCCGACCCCCACTCACCCGACCCCACTCACCCGACCCCACTCACCCGACCCCACTCACCCTACCCCACTCCCCCACTCCTCATCCCACTTCCCAAACCCACTCCCCAACCCCACTCCCCACGACCATGCCCCTCCCCTAATCCCCTCTCCTAATCCCCTCCCCCACTCCTCTACCCCTCTCTCCTCACCTCTCCTCTAACCCACTCTCCTCACCTCTTCTCTCCGAAACACCCCTCCCCAATTCCCCTCCCCAATTCCCCTCCCCATCTCCCCTCCCCATCTCCCCTCCCCATCTCCCCTCCCCATCTCCCCTCCCCAAACCACTCCCCCAAACCACTCCCCCAAACCACTCCCCCCACTCCACACCCCCTATCCCCTACCCCAAATCCCCTCCCCCAAATCCCCTCCCCCAAATCCCCTCCCCCAAATCCCCTCCCCCAAATCCCCTCCCCCAAATCCCCTCCCCCAAATCCCCTCCCCCAAATCCCCTCCCCCAAATCCCCTCCCCCAAATCCCCTCCCCCACTCGCCTACTGCTCTCCCCTCCACAAACCCCCTCCACAACTCCCTTACCCGACTCCCCTACCCAACCCTCCGTCACCACTTCCCTACCACACTCCCCGACCACACTCACCTACTACACTCCTCTACCCCACTCTCCTCCCCTCTCCTCTCCGCAACACCCCTCCCCACTCCTCTCCCCCACTCCTCTCCCCACTCCCTCCCCCACTCCCCTCCCCCACTCCCCTCCCCCACTCCCCTCCCCACTCCCCTCCCCCTCCCCTCCCCCACTCCCCTCCCCCACTCCCCTCCCCCACTCCCCTCCCCCACTCCCCTCCCCCACTCCCCTCCCCCACTCCCCTCCCCCACTCCCCTCCCCCACTCCTCCCCTCCCCCACTCCCCGTCCCACACTCCCCGTCCACACTCCCCGTCCCACACTCCCCGTCCCACACTCCCCGTCCCACACTCCCCGTCCCACACTCCCCGTCCCACACTCCCCGTCCCACACTCCCCGTCCCACACTCCCCGTCCCACACTCCCCGTCCCACACTCCCCGTCCCACACTCCCCGTCCCACACTCCCCGTCCCACACTCCCCGTCCCACACTCCCCGTCCCACACTCCCCGTCCCACACACTCCTCCCCACACTCCTCCCCACAGTCCTCCCCAGTCCCCTACCCCAAATCCCTTATCACAAATCCCCTCCACCAAATCCCCGACCCCAAATCCCTACCCCCAAATGCCCTCCCACAAATCCCCTCCCCCAATTCCCCTCCCCCACTCCACTCGTATACTGCACTCCCCTCCACGACTCCCCTACCCGACTCCCCTACCCGACTCCCCTACCCGACTCCCCTACCCGACTCCCCTACCCGACTCCCCTACCCGACTCCCTACCCGACTCCCCTACCCGACTCCCCTACCCGACTCCCCTACCCGACTCCCCTACCCGACTCCCCTACCCGACTCCCCTACCCGACTCCCCTACCCAACTCCCCGTCACCACACTCCCCTCCCCCACTCCCCTCCCCCACTAACCTCCCCCACACTAACCTCCCCACATTCCTCCCCCACTCCCCTCCCCCACTCCCCCTCCCCCACTCCCCTCCCCCACTCCCCTCCCCCCACTCCCCTCCCCCACTCCCCTCCCCCACTCCCCTCCCCCACACCCCTCCCCCACACCCCCTCCCCCACACCCCTCCCCCACACCCCTCCCCCACACCCCTCCCCCACACCCCTCCCCCACACCCCTCCCCCACACCCCTCCCCCCACACCCCTCCCCCACACCCCTCCCCCACATCCCCTACCGCAAATCCCCTACCGCAAATCCCCTACCCCAAATCCCCCTACCCCAATCCACTCGCATACCGCACTCCCCTCCACAACTCCCTTACCCGACTCCCCTACCCAACTCCCCGTCAGCACACCCCTACCCACACTCCCCTCCCCCACTCCCCGACCCCACTCCCCGACCCCACTCCCCGACCCCACTCTCCGACCCCACTCTCCGACCCCACTCTCCGACCCCACTCTCCGACCCCACTCTCCGACCCCACTCTCCGACCCCACTCTCGACCCCACTCTCCGACCCCACTCTCCCGACCCCACTCTCCGACCCCACTCTCCGACCCCACTCTCCGACCCCACTCTCCGACCCCCACTCACCCGACCCCCACTCACCCGACCCCACTCACCCGACCCCACTCACCCGACCCCACTCACCCGACCCCACTCACCCGACCCCACTCACCCGACCCCACTCACCCGACCCCACTCACCCGACCCCACTCACCCGACCCCACTCACCCGACCCCACTCACCCGACCCCACTCACCCGACCCCACTCACCCGACCCCACTCACCCGACCCCACTCACCCGACCCCACTCACCCGACCCCACTCACCCGACCCCACTCACCCGACCCCACTCACCCGACCCCACTCACCCGACCCCACTCACCCGACCCCACTCACCCGACCCCACTCACCCGACCCCACTCACCCGACCCCACTCACCCGACCCCACTCACCCCGACCCCACACCCCAACCCCACTCCCCACCCCCATGCCCCTCCAATAATCCCCTCCCCCACTCCTCTACCCCACTCTCCTCCCCCACTCCTCTCTGCAACACCCCTCCCCCACTCTCCTCCCCCACTCTCCTCCCCCACTCTCCTCCCCCACTCTCCTCCCCCACTCCCCTCCCTCACTCCCCTCCCTCACTCCCCTCCCTCACTCCCCTCCCTCACTCCCCTCCCTCACACTCCCCTCCCTCACTCCCCTCCCTCACTCCCCTCCCCCACTCCCCTCCCCCACTCCCCTCCCCCACTCCCCTCCCCCACTCCCCTCCCCCACTCCCCTCCCCCACTCCCCTCCCCCACTCCCCTCCCCCACTCCCCTCCCCCACTCCCCTCCCCACTCCCTCCCCCACTCCCCTCCCCCACTCCCCCTCATCCACTCCCCTCATCCACTCCCCTCATCCACTCCCCTACCCCACTCCCTACCCCACTCCCCTACCCCACTCCCCTGCCCCACTCCCCTGCCCCACTCCCCTGCTCCACTCCCCTGCTCCACTCCCCTGCTCCACTCCCCTACACCACTCCCCTACACCACTCCCCTCCTCAACTCCCCTCCCTAACGCCCCTCCCAAACTCCCCTCCCTCACTCCCCTAACCCACTACCCTCCCCCATTTCCCTAACCCACTACCCTCCCCAACTCCCCTCCCCCGCTCCCCTCCCCGCTCCCCTCCCCCGCTCCCCTCCCCCGCTCCCCTCCCCCACTCCCCTCCCACACTAACCTCCCACACTAACCTCCCCCACACTCCTCCCCACACTCCTCCACACACTCCTCCCCAAAGTCCTCCCCCACTCCCCTACCCCAAATCCCTTCCCCCAAATCCCTTCCCCCAAATCCCTTCCCCCAAATCCCTTCCCCCAAATCCCTTCCCCCAAATCCCTTCCCCCAAATCCCTTCCCCCAAATCCCTTCCCCCAAATCCCTTCCCCCAAATCCCTTCCCCCAAATCCCTTCCCCCAAATCCCTTCCCCCAAATCCCCTCCCCCAAATCTCCTCCCCCAAGTAACCTCCCCCACTCCACCCGCATACCGCACTCCCTTCCACAACTCCCCCACCCGACTCCCCTACCCAACCCCCCGTCACCACACCCCCTACCACACTCCACTCCCCCACTCCGCTCCCCCACCCAACCCCCCGTCACCACACCCCCTACCACACTCCACTCCCCCACTCCGCTCCCCCACTCCCCTCAATCACTAACCTCCCCACACTCCTCCGCACACTCCTCCCCCATTCCCCTCCCCCACTCCCCTGCCCCACTCCCCTACCCCAAATTCCGTACCCCAAATCCCCTCCCCCACTCCACTCGCATACCGCTGTCCCCTCCACAACTCCCTTTCCCGACTCCTCTACCCAACCCCCGTCACCACACCCCGACCACACACCCATCCCCCACTCCCCTCCCCCACTCCCCTCCCCCACTCCCCTCCCCCACTCCCCTCCCCCACTCCCCTCCCCCACTCCCCTCCCCCACTCCCCTCCCCCACTCCCCTCCCCCACTCCCCTCCCCCACTCCCCTCCCCCACTCCCCTCCCCCACTCCCCTCCCCCACTCCCCTAACCCACATCCCTACTGCACTCCTTGACCCCACTCCTTGACCCCACTCCTTGACCCCACTCCTTGACCCCACTCCTTGACCCCACTCCTTGACCCCACTCCTTGACCCCACTCCTTGACCCCACTCCTTGACCCCACTCCTTGACCCCACTCCCTGTCCCCACTCCCTGTCCCCACTCCCTGTCCCCACTCCCTGTCCCCACTCCCTGTCCCCACTCCCTGTCCCCACTCCCTGTCCCCACTCCCTGTCCCCACTCCCTGTCCCCACTCCCTGTCCCCACTCCCTGTCCCCACTCCCTGTCCCCACTCCCTGTCCCCACTCCCTGTCCCCACTCCCTGTCCCCACTCCCTGTCCCCACTCCCTGTCCCCACTCCCCTAACCCACTTCCCTGACCCCACTCCCCGACCCCACTCCCCGACCCCACTCCCCGACCCCACTCCCCGACCCCACTCCCCGACCCCACTCCCCGACCCCACTCCCCGACCCCACTCCCCGACCCCACTCCCCGACCCCACTCCCCGACCCCACTCCCCGACCCCACTCCCCGACCCCACTCCCCGACCCCACTCCCCGACCCCACTCCCCGACCCCACTCCCCGACCCCACTCCCCGACCCCACTCCCCGACCCCACTCCCCGACCCCACTCCCCGACCCCACTCCCCGACCCCACTCCCCGACCCCACTCCCCGACCCCACTCCCCGACCCCACTCCCCGACCCCACTCCCCGACCCCACTCCCCGACCCCACTCCCCGACCCCACTCCCCGACCCCACTCCCCGACCCCACTCCCCGACCCCACTCCCCGACCCCACTCCCCGACCCCACTCCCCGACCCCACTCCCCGACCCCACTCCCCGACCCCACTCCCCGACCCCACTCCCCGACCCCACTCCCCGACCCCACTCCCCGACCCCACTCCCCGACCCCACTCCCCGACCCCACTCCCCGACCCCACTCCCCGACCCCACTCCCCGACCCCACTCCCCGACCCCACTCCCCGACCCCACTCCCCGACCCCACTCCCCGACCCCACTCCCCGACCCCACTCCCCGACCCCACTCCCCGACCCCACTCCCCGACCCCACTCCCCGACCCCACTCCCCGACCCCACTCCCCGACCCCACTCCCCGACCCCACTCCCCGACCCCACTCCCCGACCCCACTCCCCGACCCCACTCCCCGACCCCACTCCCCGACCCCACTCCCCGACCCCACTCCCCGACCCCACTCCCCGACCCCACTCCCCGACCCCACTCCCCGACCCCACTCCCCGACCCCACTCCCCGACCCCACTCCCCGACCCCACTCCCCGACCCCACTCCCCGACCCCACTCCCCGACCCCACTCCCCGACCCCACTCCCCGACCCCACTCCCCGACCCCACTCCCCGACCCCACTCCCCGACCCCACTCCCCGACCCCACTCCCCGACCCCACTCCCCGACCCCACTCCCCGACCCCACTCCCCGACCCCACTCCCCGACCCCACTCCCCGACCCCACTCCCCGACCCCACTCCCCGACCCCACTCCCCGACCCCACTCCCCGACCCCACTCCCCGACCCCACTCCCCGACCCCACTCCCCGACCCCACTCCCCGACCCCACTCCCCGACCCCACTCCCCGACCCCACTCCCCGACCCCACTCACCGACCCCACTCACCGACCCCACTCACCGACCCCACTCACCGACCCCACTCACCCTACCCCACTCACCCTACCCCACTCACCCTACCCCACTCACCCTACCCCACTCACCCTACCCCACTCCCCACTCCCCATCCCACTCCCCCACTTCTCTACCCCGCTCTCCTCCCCTCTCCTCTCCTCTCCGCAACACCCCTCCCCCATTCCCCTCCCCCACTCCCCTTCCCCTCTCCCCTCCCCAAACCACTCCCCCACTCCTCACCCCCACTCCACTACCCCACTCCGCACCACCTCTCCCCTCTTCATTCCCCTCCCCCACTCCTCTCCCCCACTCCCCTCCCACACTAACCACCAACACACTCCGCCCCACTGCCCTCTCCAAATCCCCTCCCCCAAATCCCCTCCCCAAATCCCCTCCCCCAAATCCCCTCCCCCAAATCCCCTCCCCCAAATCCCCTCCCCAAATCCCCTCCCCCAAATCCCCTACCCCAAATCCCCTCCCCCACTCGCCTACTGCTCTCCCCTCCACAACCCCCCTCCACAACTCCCCTACCCGACTCCCCTACCCGACTCCCCTACCCAACCCCCCATCACCACTCCCCTCATCAACTCCCCTCATCAACTCCCCTCCCTCACTCCCCGACCCCTCTCCCCAACCCCTCTCCCCGACCCTTCTCCCCGACCCTTCTCCCCGACCCTTCTCCCCGACCCTTCTCCCCGACCCTTCTCCCCGACCCTTCTCCCCGACCCTTCTCCCCGACCCTTCTCCCCGACCCTTCTCCCCGACCCTTCTCCCCGACCCTTCTCCCCGACCCTTCTCCCCGACCCTTCTCCCCGACCCCACTCCCCGACCCCACTCCCCGACCCCACTCCCCGACCCCCCTCCCCCACGCCCCTCCCGTAATCCCCTCCCCCACGCCCCTCCCTTAATCCCCTCCCCCACTCCTCTACCCCAATCTTCTCCCCTCTCCTCTCCGCAACACCCCTCCCCCACTCCTCTCCCCCACTCCTCTCCCCCACTCCTCTCCCACACTCCTCTCCCACACTCCCCTCCCCCAAATCCCCTCCCCCAAATCCCCTCCCCCAAATCCCCTCCCCCAAATCCCCTCCCCCAAATCCCCTCCCCCACTCGCCTACTGCTCTCCCCTCCACAACCCCCCTCCACAACTCCCTTACCTGACTCCCCTACCCAACCCACCGTCACCACTCCCCTCATCAACTCCCCTCCCTCACTCCCCAACCCCTCTCCCCGACTCAAGTCCCCGACCCGACACCCCTACCCGACTCCCCTACCCAAGCCCCCACCACACTCCCCCACCACACTCCCCTACCACACTCCCCTACCACACACCTATCCCCCACTACGCTCCCTCACTCACCTAGCCCACTTCCCTACCCCGCTCCACTCCCCCAGTCCCCTCCCCCAGTCCCCTCCCCCAGTCCCCTCCCCCAGTCCCCTCCCCCAGTCCCCTCCCCCAGTCCCCTCCCCCAGTCCCCTCCCCCACTCCCCTCCCCCAAATCTCCTCCCCCAAATCTCCTCCCCCAAATCCCCTACCCCAAATCCCCTCCCCCACTCGCCTACTGCTCTCCTCTCCACAAATCCCCCTCCACAACTCCCCTACCCGACTCCCCTACCCAAACCCACGTCACCACTCCCCTACCCCACTCCCCTACCCCACTCCCCTACCCCACTCCCCTACCCCACTCCCCTACCCCACTCCCCTACCCCACTCCCCTACCCCACTCTCCTACCCCACTCTGCTCCCCAACTCTCCTACCCCACACTCCTCCCCGCTCCCCTTCCCTTCACCTCCTCACTGCCCTCCACTACCCAACTCCCCTACCCCAGACACATCTCCCACTCCATTCCCCCACTCCCCTTCCCTCCACCTCCTCACTGCGCTCCCCTCCCTCACTCCCCGACCCCACTCCCCGACCCCACTCCCCGACCCCACTCCCCGACCCCACTCCCCGACCCCACTCCCCGACCCCACTCCCCGACCCCACTCCCCGACCCCACTCCCCGACCCCACTCCCCGACCCCACTCCCCGACCCCACTCCCCGACCCCACTCCCCGACCCCACTCCCCGACCCCACTCCCCGACCCCACTCCCCGACCCCACTCCCCGACCCCACTCCCCGACCCCACTCCCCGACCCCACTCCCCGACCCCACTCCCCGACCCCACTCCCCGACCCCACTCCCCCACCCCACTCCCCGACCCCACTCCCCGACCCCACTCCCCCACCCCACTCCCCCACCCCACTCCCCCACCCCACTCCCCCACCCCACTCCCCCACGCCCGTCCCCCACGCCCTCCCCTAATCCCCTCCCCCTCTCCTCTAGCCAACTCTCCTCCCCTCTCCTCTCCACAACACCCCTCCCCCACTCCTCTGCCCCACTCCTGTCCCACACTCCCCTCCCCGCCTCAACTCCCCTGCCTCAACTCCCCGCCTCAACTCCCCTGCCTCAACTCCCCTCCTCAACTCCCCTGCATCACGCACCTCCCCACTCCCCTCCCCACTCCTCTCCCCACTCCTCTCCCCACTCCTCTCCCCACTCCTCTCCCCACTCCTCTCCCCACACCCCTCCCCCACTCCCCTCCCCCACTCCCCTCCCCCACTCCCCTCCCCCACTCCCCTCCCCCACTCCCCTCCCCCACTCCCCTCCCCACTCCCCTCCCCACTCCCCTCCCCACTCCCCTCCCCACTCCCCTCCCCACTCCCCTCCCCACTCCCCTCCCCACTCCTCTCCCCACTCCTCTCCCCACACCCCCCCCCACTCCCCTCCCCCACTCCCCTCCCCCACTCCCCTCCCCCGTTCCCCTCCCCCACTCCCCTCCCCCGTTCCCCTCCCCCGTTCCCCTCCCCCGTTCCCCTCCCCCGTTCCCCTCCCCCGTTCCCCTCCCCCGTTCCCCTCCCCCACTCCCCTCCCCCACTCTCATTCCCCGTTCCTCTCCCCCACAACCCTCCCCCACAACCCTCCCCCACTCCCCTCCCCCACTCCCCTCCCCCACTCCCCTCCCCCACTCCCCTCCCCCACTCCCAGGTTCCCACTCCCAGGTTCCCACTCCCCTCCCCCACTCCCCTCCCCCACTCCCCCACTCCACCACAACACCCCTCCCAAACTCCTCACCTCACTCCCTGCCTCAACTCCCCTCCCTCACCCCCCTACTCCACACCCCTACCCCACTCCCCTCCCCAACTCTCCTCCCACTCCCCTCACCTAATCCCATACCCCACTCCCCTACTCCACCACCCCTCCCCCACTCCCCTCCTCAACTCCCCTCCCCCACTCCCCTCCCCCACTCCCCTCCCCCACTCCCCTCCCCCACTCCCCTCCCCCACTCCCCTCCCCCACTCCCCTCCCCCACTCCCCTCCCCCACTCCCAGGTTCCCACTCCCAGGTTCCCACTCCCCTCCCCCACTCCCCTCCCCCACTCCCCTCCCCCACTCCCCTCCCCCACTCCCCTCCCCCACTCCCCTCCCCCACTCCCCTCCCCCACTCCCCTCCCCCACTCCCCTCCCCCACTCCCCTCCCCCACTCCCCTCCCCCACTCCCCTCCCCCACTCCCCTCCCCCACTCCCCTCCCCCACTCCCCTCCCCCACTCCCCTCCCCCACTCCCCTCCCCCACTCCCCTCCCCCACTCCACTCCACCACAACACCCCTCCCAAACTCCTCACCTCACTCCCTGCCTCAACTCCCCTCCCTCACCCCCCTACTCCACACCCCTACCCCACTCCCCTCCCCAACTCTCCTCCCACTCCCCTCACCTAATCCCATACCCCACTCCCCTACTCCACCACCCCTCCCCCACTCCCCTCCTCAACTCCCCTTCCTCACTCCCCTCCCCACTCCCCTCCCTCACTCCCCACCCCCACTCCCCTCCCTCACAGCCCTAACCCTCTACCCTCCCCAACCCTCCTCCCATACTCCCCGCCCCCACTCCCCTACCCCACTCCCCTACCACACTAACCTCCCCAACACCCCTCCTCACATCCCTCCTCACATCCCTCCTCACATCCCTCCCCACTCCCCTCCCCCACTCCCCTCCCCCACTCCCCTCCCCCACTCCCCTCCCCCACTCCCCTCCCCCACTCCCCTCCCCCACTCCCCTCTGCAAATCCCCTACCCCAAAACCCCTCCCCCACTCCCCTCCCCCACTCCCCTCCCCCACTCGGCTCCCCAACTCGCCTCCCCCACTCGCCTCCCCCACTCCCCTCCCCCACCCCCTCCCCCAGTCCCCTCCAGTCCACCACTCCGATTCCCTGCACCACCTCACTGCCCTCCCCGACCACACACCTATCCCCCACTACGCTCCCTCACTCACCTACCCCACTTCCCTACCCCGCTCCACTCCCCCACTCCTCTCCCCCAGTCCCCTCCCTCACTCCCCTCCCCCAAATCCCCTCCCCCAAATCCCCTCCCCCAAATCCCCTCCCCCAAATCCCCTACCCCAAATCCCCTCCCCCACTCGCCTACTGCTCTCCCCTCCACAAATCCCCCTCCACAACTCCCCTACCTGACTCCCCTACCCAAACCCACGTCACCACACCCCTACCACACACCCCTACCACACACCCCTACCACACACCCCTACCACACTCCCCTACCACACTCCCCTACCACACTCCCCTACCACACTCCCCTACCACACTCCCCTACCACACTCCCCTACCACACTCCCCTACCACACTCCCCTACCACACTCCCCTACCACACTCCCCTACCACACTCCCCTACCACACTCCCCTACCACACTCCCCTACCACACTCCCCTACCACACTCCCCTACCACACTCCCCTACCACACTCCCCTCCCCCACTCCCCTCCCCCACTCCCCTCCCCCACTCCCCTCCCCCACTCCCCTCCCCCACTCCGCTCCCCCACTCCGCTCCCCCACTCCGCTCTCCCACTCCCCTACCAAACTCCCGGGCACCACATCCCTTCCCCACTCCCCTACCCCACTCCCCTACTCTACACCCCTACCCCACTCCGCTCCCCAACTCTCCTACCCCACACTCCTCCCCGCTCCCCTTCCCTCCACCTCCTCACTGCCCTCCACTACCCAACTCCCCTACCCCAGACACCTCTCCCACTCCACTCCCCCACTCCCCTTCCCTCCACCTCCTCACTGCGCTCCCCTCCCTCACTCCCCGACCCCACTCCTCTGCATCACACCCCTACCCCACTCCCCTAACCCACTCCGCTCCCCAACTTTCCTAACCCACACTCCTCCCCCGCTCCCCTTCCCTCCACCACCTCACTGCCCTCCACTACACAACTCCCCTACCCCAGACACCTCCCGCACTCCACACCCCCACGCCCCTTCCCTCCACCTCCTCACTGCTCTCCCCTCCCCCACTCCCCGACCCCACTCCCCGACCCCACTCCCCGACCCCACTCCCCGACCCCACTCCCCGACCCCACTCCCCGACCCCACTCCCCGACCCCACTCCCCGACCCCACTCCCCGACCCCACTCACCGACCCCACTCACCGACCCCTCTCACCGACCCCTCTCACCGACCCCTCTCACCGACCCCTCTCACCGACCCCTCTCACCGACCCCTCTCACCGACCCCTCTCACCGACCCCTCTCACCGACCCCTCTCACCGACCCCTCTCACCGACCCCTCTCACCGACCCCTCTCACCGACCCCTCTCACCGACCCCTCTCACCGACCCCTCTCACCGACCCCTCTCACCGACCCCTCTCACCGACCCCTCTCACCGACCCCTCTCACCGACCCCTCTCACCGACCCCTCTCACCGACCCCTCTCACCGACCCCTCTCACCGACCCCTCTCACCGACCCCTCTCACCGACCCCTCTCACCGACCCCTCTCACCGACCCCTCTCACCGACCCCTCTCCCCCACCCCACTCCCCGTACCCCCTCCCCCACGCCCCTCCCCTAATCTCCTCCCCCCACGCCCCTCCCCTAATCCCCTCCCCCACTCCTCTACCCCACTCTTCTCCCCTCTCCTCTCCGCAACACCCCTCCCCCACTCCCCTCCCCCACTCCCCTCCCCCACTCCCCTCCCCCACTCCCCTCCCCCACTCCCCTCCCCCACTCCCCTCCCCCACTCCCCTCCCCCACTCCCCTCCCCCACTCCCCTCCCCCACTCCCCTCCCCCACTCCCCTCCCCCACTCCCCTCCCCCACTCCCCTCCCCCACTCCCCTCCCCCAAATCCCCTCCCCCAAATCCCCTCCCCCAAATCCCCTCCCCCAAATCCCCTCCCCCAAATCCCCTCCCCCACTCGCCTATTGCTCTCCCCTCCACAAACCCCCTCCACAACTCCCCGACCCGACTCCCCTACCCGATTCCCTTACCCAAACCCCCGTCACCACTCCCCCACCACACTCCCTTACCACACTCCCCTACCCCACTCCCCTCCCCCACTCCGCTCCCCAACTCCGCTCTCCCACTCCCCTACCAAACTCCCCGGCACCACACCCCTACCCCACTCCCCTACCCCACTCCCCTACCCCACTCCCCTACCCCACTTCGCTCCCCAACTCTCCTACACTACACTCCTCCCCGCTCCCCTTCCCTCCACCTCCTCACTGCCCTCCACTACCCAACTCCCCTATCCCAGACACCTCTCCCACTCCACACCCCCACACCCCTTCCCTCCACCTCCTCAGTGCGCTCCCCTCCCTCACTCCTCGAGCCCACTCCCCGACCCCACTCCCAGAACCTCACTCCCCGACCGCACAACCCGATCCCCACAAACCGACCCCACTCCCCCACGCCCGTCCCCCACGCCCTCCCCTAATCCCCTCCCCCACACCTCTACCCCACTCTCCTCCCCTCTCCTCTCCGCACACCTCTCCCCCACTCCTCTGCCCCACTCCTCTGCCCCACTCCTCTCCCCCACTCCTCTCCCATACTCCCCTGCCCGCCTCAACTCCCCTGCCTCAACTCCCCTGCCTCAACTCCCCTCCTCAACTCCCCTCCTCAACCCCCCTGCCTCAACTCCCCTCCTCAACTCCCCTGCATCACGCCCCTCCCCACTCCCCTCCCCCACTCCCCTCCCCCACTCCCCTCCCCCACTCCCCTCCCCCACTCCCCTCCCCCACTCCCCTCCCCCACTCCCCTCCCCCACTCCCCTCCCCCACTCCCCTCCCCCACTCCCCTCCCCCACTCCCCTCCCCCACTCCCCTCCCCCACTCCCCTCCCCCACTCCCCTCCAACACTCCCCTCCCCCACTCCCCTCCAACACTCCCCTCCCCCACTCCCCTCCCCCACTCCCCTCCAACACTCCCCTCCCCCACTCCCCTCCAACACTCCCCTCCAACACTCCCCTCCAACACTCCCCTCCAACACACCCCTCCAACACACCCCTCCAACACACCCCTCCAACACACCCCTCCAACACACCCCTCCAACACACCCCTCCAACACACCCCTCCAACACACCCCTCCCCCACTCCCATTCCCCATTCCCCTACCGCACAACCCTCCCCCACTCCCCTCCCCCACTCCCCTCCCCCACTCCCCTCCCCCACTCCCCTCCCCCACTCCCCTCCCCCACTCCCCTCCCCCACTCCCCTCCCCCACTCCCAGGTTCCCACTCCCAGGTTCCCACTCCCAGGTTCCCACTCCCAGGTTCCCACTCCCCTCCCCCACTCCCCTCCCCCACTCCCCTCCCCCACTCCCCTCCCCCACTCCCCTCCCCCACTCCCCTCCCCCACTCCCCTCCACCACAGCACCCCTCCCCCACTCCCCTCCACCACAGCACCCCTCCCCCACTCCTCACCTCACTCCCTGCCTCAATTCCCCTCCCCCTCTCCCCTACTCCACACCCCTACCCACTCCCCTCCCCAACTCTCCTCCCCCACTCCCATCACATATTCCCATACCCCACTCCCCTACTCCACCCCCTACCCCACTCCTTCTCCTCAACTCCCCTTCCTCACTCCCCTCCCCAACTCCCCTCCCTCACTCCCCTCCCCCACTCCCCTCCCTCACCCCCTAAACCTCTACCCTCCTCAACTCTCCTCCTCAACTCCCCTCCCCCACTCCCCTCCACCACTCCCCTCCCCACACCCCTACCACACTCCCCTACCACACTAACCTCCCCCACACCCCTCCACTCTCCCCTCCCCCACTCCCCTCCCCCACTCCCCTCATCATTCCCCTCCCCTCCCCAAATCCCCTACCCCAAAACCACTACCGCACACCCCTCCCCCTCCCCTCCCCCACTCGCCTCCCCCACTCGCTTCCCCCACTCCCCTACCCCACCCCCTCCCCCACTCTCCTCCCGTCCACCACTCCGATTCCCTGCACCACCTCACTGCCCTCCCCTACCACACACCTATCCCCCACTACGCTCCCTCACTCAGCTAGCCAACTTCCCTATCCCACTCCACTCCCCCACTCCTCTCCCCCACTCCTCTCCCCCACTCCTCTCCCCCACTCCTCTCCCCCACTCCTCTCCCCCACTCCCCTCCCCCACTCCCCTCCCCCACTCCCCTCCCCCACTCCCCTCCCCCACTCCCCTCCCCCACTCCCCTCCTCACTCCCCTCCCCCAAATCCCCAACCCCAAATCCCCCACCCCAAATCCCCCACCCCAAATCCCCCACCCCAAATCCCCGACCCCAAATCCCCTCCCCCAAATCCCCTCCCCCACTCGCCTACTGCTCTCCCCTGCACAACAACCCTCCACAACTCCCCTCCCGCACTCCCCGCCCCCACTCCCCTCCCGCACTCCCTTCCCCAAATCCCCTACGCCAAAACCCCTACCGCACTCCCCTACCGCACTCCCCTACCGCACTCCCCTACCGCACTCCCCTACTGCACTCCCCTACCGCACTCCCCTACCGCACTCCCCTACCGCACTCCCCTCCCCCACTCCCCTCCCCCACTCCCCTCCCCCACTCCCCTCCCCACACTCGCCTCCCCACACTCGCCTCCCCACACTCGCCTCCCCCACTCGCCTCCCCCACTCGCCTCCCCCACTCGCCTCCCCCACTCGCCTCCCCCACTCGCCTCCCCCACTCGCCTCCCCCACTCGCCTCCCCCACTCGCCTCCCCCACTCGCCTCCCCCACTCGCCTCCCCCACTCGCCTCCCCCACTCGCCTCCCCCACTCGCCTCCCCCACTCGCCTCCCCCACTCGCCTCCCCCACTCGCCTCCCCCACTCGCCTCCCCCACTCGCCTCCCCCACTCGCCTCCCCCACTCGCCTCCCCCACTCGCCTCCCCCACTCGCCTCCCCCACTCGTCTCCCCCACTCGTCTCCCCCACTCGTCTCCCCCACTCGTCTCCCCCACTCGTCTCCCCCACTCGTCTCCCCCACTCGCCTCCCCCACTCGCCTCCCCCACTCGCCTCCCCCACTCGCCTCCCCCACTCGCCTCCCCCACTCGCCTCCCCCACTCGCCTCCCCCACTCGCCTCCCCCACTCGCCTCCCCCACTCGCCTCCCCCACTCGCCTCCCCCACTCGCCTCCCCCACTCGCCTCCCCCACTCGCCTCCCCCACTCGCCTCCCCCACTCGCCTCCCCCACTCGCCTCCCCCACTCGCCTCCCCCACTCGCCTCCCCCACTCGCCTCCCCCACTCGCCTCCCCCACTCCCCTACCCCACCCCCTCCCCCACTCCCCTCCCGTCCACCACTCCGATTCCCTGCACCTCCTCACTTCCCTCCCCTACCACACACCTATCCCCCACCACGCTCCCTCACTCTCCTATCGCACTCCCCTTCACAACTCCCCTACCCGACTCCCTTATCCAACCCCCGTTAATACACCCATACCACACTCCCCTCCGCCACTGTGCTCCCCCACTCCCCCACCCCAATCCCCGACACAACTCCCCGACCCCACTCCGGACCCCAACTCTCCTACCCCACACCCCTCCCCCACTCCCCTTCCCATACCTCCTCTCTTCCCTCCACCTCCTCACTGCGCTCCCCTGCCCCAATCCCCTAAATCACTCCCCTACCCAACTCCACTACCCGACTCCCCTTCCCCACTTCCATACCCCACCCCCTCCCCCACTCCCCTCCCCCCACTCCCGTCCACCTCTCCGCTTCCCAGCACCTCTTCACTGCCCTCCCCTACCACACTCCCATCCCCCACTACCCTTCCACACTCCCCTACCCCACTTCCCTACCCTGCTCCACTCCCCCACTCCCCTTCCGCACTCCCCTCCACAACTCCCCTACCCCACTCCACGACCCCACATGCCTCCCCCACACCCCTACCCAACTCCGCCTCCCAACACTCCGACCCCAATACCCTCCCCCACTCCCCTTCTCTCCACCTCCTCACTGCGCACCCCTACCCACTCCCCTTTCCCACTGCACTTTCCCACTCCCCTACCCCACTCCCCTAACTCACTTCCCTCCCCCACTCCCCTTCATTCTCTTCCTCACTGCCCGCCCCTACCCAGCTCCCCTACGCCACCGCCTCTCTCACTCCCCACGTCACTCCCCTTCCCTCCACCTGCTCACTGCCCTCCCCTACCCCACACCCCCACTCCACTCCCATCTCAAACTGTCCTACCTCACTCCACTCCACCAGTTACCGCCCCCACGACCCTACCCCACTCCATTCCCCCAATCCCTTCCCCCATTCCACTCCCTCTATCCCCTCTCCCATACATCTACCTCACTCCCCTCCCCCACTCCCCTCCCCATTCCCCACCCCCACTCCCCTACCCCACTCCCCTACCCCACACCCCTACCCCACACCCCTACCCCACACCCCTATCCCACTCCCCTACTCCACTGACCTATCACACACCCTTCCCCCACTCCCCTCCCATTACCCTCCCCACTCCCCTTCCCGCCAAATCCTCACTGCTCTCCCCAACCCCACTGCCTTGCCTCACTCCCCTTTCCTCCACCTCCTCACTGCCCTCCCCTCCCCGACTCCCCTCATCCACTCCCATCCGCCACTCTCCTCAGCCACTCCAACACCCCACTCCCCTCCCCCACTCCCCTCCCCCACTCCCCTCCCCCACTCCCCTACAACACTCCCCACCCCACTCCCCTACCCCACTTCCCTCTCCAACTCCCCTCCCCAACTCCCCTCCCCACTCCCCTTCCCTCCACCTCCTTAGAGCCCACCCCTACCACTCTCCCTGACACCACTCTGCACCCCCACTCCCCATCTCCACTCTCCTAACCCACTACCCAACCCCACACCCCGACCCCACACCCCGACCCCACACCCCGACCCCACACCCCGACCCCACACCCCGACCCCACACCCCGACCCCACACCCCGACCCCACACCCCGACCCCACACCCCGACCCCACACCCCGACCCCACACCCCGACCCCACACCCCGACCCCACACCCCGACCCCACACCCCGACCCCACACCCCGACCCCACACCCCGACCCCACACCCCGACCCCACACCCCGACCCCACACCCCGACCCCACACCCCGACCCCACACCCCGACCCCACACCCCGACCCCACACCCCGACCCCACACCCCGACCCCACACCCCCACCCCACACCCCGACCCCACACCCCGACCCCACACCCCGACCCCACACCCCGACCCCACACCCCCACCCCACACCCCCACCCCACACCCCCACCCCACACCCCCACCCCACACCCCCACCCCACTCCCCCACGCCCGTCCCCCACGCCGTCCCCTAATCCCCTCCCCCACTCCTCTAACCCACTCCTCTCCCCACTCCTCTCCCACACTCCTCTCCACGCATCAACTCCCCTGCCTCAACTCCCCTCCCCCACACCCCTCCCCCACACCCCTCCCCCACAACCCTCCCCCACTCCCCTCCCCACTCCCCTTCCCCACTCCCAGGTTCCCACTCCCCTCCCCCACTCCCCTCCACCACAACACCCCACCCCCACTCCTCACCTCACTCCCTGCCTCAACTCCCCTCCCCCACTCCGCTACCCACACCCCTACCCCACCCCCCTCCCCAGCTCTCCTCGCCCGCTCCCCTCACCTAATCCCATACCCCACTGCCCTACTCCACCCCTCTCCCCCACTCCCCTCCTCAACTCCCCTTCCTCACTCCCCTCCCCCACTCCCCTCCCTCTCTCCCCTCCCCCACTCCGCTCCCTCACTCCCCATCACACTAACCTCCCCCACACCCCTCCCCACTCCCCTCCCCCACTCCCCTCCCCCACTCCCCTCCCCCACTCCCCTCCCGCACTCCCCTCCCGCACTCCCCTCCCGCACTCCCCTCCCGCACTCCCCTCCCGCACTCCCCTCCCGCACTCCCCTCCCGCACTCCCCTCCCGCACTCCCCTCCCGCACTCCCCTCCCGCACTCCCCTCCCGCACTCCCCTCCCGCACTCCCCTCCCGCACTCCCCTACGCCAAAACCCCTACCCCACTCCCCTCCCCCACTCCCCTCCCCCACTCCCCTACCCCACCCCCTCCCCCACTCCCCTCCCGTCCACCACTCCGATTCCCTGCACCTCCTCACTTCCCTCCCCTACCACACACCTATCCCCCACCACGCTCCCTCACTCACCTACCGCCCTCCCCTTCACAACTCCCCTACCCGACTCCCTTATCCAATCCCCGTTACCACACCCATACCGCACTCCCCTCCGCCACTCTGCTCCCCCACTCCCCCACCCCAATCCCCGACACCACTCCCCGACCCCACTCCGCTCCCCAACTCTCCAACCCCACACCCCTCCCCCACTCCCCTTCCCATACCTCCTCTCTTCCCTCCACTACCCAACTCCCCTACCCCAGACGCATCCCCCACTCTACTCCCCCACTCCCCTTCCCTCCACCTCCTCACTGCGCTCCCCTGCCCCAATCCCCTAAATCACTCCCCTACCCAACTCCACTACCCGACTCCCCTTCCCCATTCCCCTGCCCCACTTCCATACCCCACCCCCTCCCCCACTCCCCTCCCCCCACTCCCGTCCACCTCTCCGCTTCCCAGCACCTCTTCACTGCCCTCCCCTACCACACTCCCATCCCCCACTACCCTTCCCCACTCCCCTACCCCACTTCCCTACCCTGCTCCACTCCCCCACTCCCCTTCCGCACGCCCCTCCACAACTCCCCTACCCCACTCCACGACCCCACATGCCTCCCCCACACCCCTACCCCACTCACTCCCCTACGACCCTACCCCACTCTGCTACTACACTCCCCTACCCCACTCCCTGACACCACACCCGTAACCCACACCCCTACCCAACTCCGCTTCCCAACACTCCGACCCCAATACCCTCCCCCACTCCCCTTCTCTCCACCTCCTCACTGCGCTCCCCTACCCACTCCCCTTTCCCACTGCACTTTCCCACTCCCCTACCCCACTCCCCTAAATCACTTCCCTCCCCTTCATTCTCTTCCTCACTGCCCTCCCCTACCCAGCTCCCCTACGCCACCGCCTCTCTCACTCCCCACGTCACTCCCTTTCCCTCCACCTGCTCACTGCCCTCCCCTACCCCACACCCCCACTCCACTCCCATCTCAAACTGCCCTACCTCACTCCACTCCACCAGTTACAGCCCCCACGACCCTACCCCACTCCCTTCCCCCAATCCATTCCCCCATTCCACTCCCTCTATCCCCTCTCCCATACATCTACCTCACTCCCCTCCCCCACTCCCCTCCCCCATTCCCCACCCCCACTCCCCTACCCCACTCGCCTATCCCACACCCCTACCGCACTCCCCTACTCCACTGACCTATCACACACCCTTCCCCCACTCCCCTCCCCATTACCCTCCCCACTCCCCTTCCCGCCAAATCCTCACTGCTCTCCCCAACCCCACTGCCCTGCCTCACCCCCCTTTCCTCCACCTCCTCACTGCCCTCCCCTCCCCGACTCCCCTCATCCACTCCCATCCGCCACTCCCCTCAGCCACTCCAACACCCCACTTCCCTCCCCCACTCCCCTCCCCTACATCACTCCTCACACCACTACCCTACCCCACTTCCCTCTCCAACTCCCCTCCCCAACTCCCCTCCACACTCCCCTTCCCTCCACCTCCTTAGAGCCCACCCCTACCACTCTCCCTGACACCACTCTGCACCCCCACTCCCCATCTCCACTCTCCTAACCCACTACCCCACCCCACTACCCCACCCCACTCCCCTCCCCCAATCCACTACCTCAATCCCCTCCCCATAACCCTACCTCAATCCCCTCCCCCACTCCCCTAACCCACACACTTAACCAACTACCCTCTCCCACTCCCATCCCCCACTCCCCTCCCCAACTGCCCTCCTACATTCCCCTACTTCACTCCCCTACTTCACTCCCCTACTTCACTCCCCTACTTCACTCCCCTACTTCACTCCCCTACTTCACTCCCCTACCCCACTCCCCTACCTCACTCCCCTACCTCACTCCCCTACCTCACTCCCCTTCCCCACTCCCCTCCCCAACTCCGCTCCCCAACCCCGCACCCTAACTCATCTCCCCCAGTCCCCTCAACAACTCCCATACCCCACTCCCCTACCCCACCCCCTCGACAACCCCCTTCCACAATTCCCCTCCCTCAAACCCACCCCCACTCCCCTCTCCCACTCCCCTCACCCACTACCCTCCCCGCTGCCCTCCCTCACTCGCCTCCCCATTCCCCTCCCCCACTCCCCAACTCCCCTCTCACGCTAACCTACCCCACTCCCCCACTCCCCTCTCCCACACCCCTACCCCACCCCGCTTACATTCACGTCCTCACTGCCCGTCTCTACCACACTCCCACCCTACACTGCCATCCCCCACTACCCTCCCCCACTTCCCAGACCGCACTCCGCTCCACAACACCCCTACCCCACACCCCTACCCCACACCCCTACCCCAAACCCATCACCCACTCCGCTACCACACTCCACCACCCCCTTGCTCACCCTCTCCATTCCACTCCACCACCGCATCCCTCCCCCTCTCCATTGCCCTCCACCACCCTCTCCCTCCCCATCTTCATGACCCTCCACCACCCCCTTCCTCCCCCTCTTCATTCCCCTACACCTCCCCCTCCCTCCCACTCTTCATTCCCCTCCACCACCCCCTCCCTCCGCATCTTCATTCCCATCCACCACCCCCTCCCTCCCCCACTTCATTTGCATCCACCTACCCCTCCAATCCCATGTTCATTCACCTCCATCACCCCCTCCCTCCCCATCTTTTATCCCATCCACCACCCCCTCCCTCCCCCTCTTCATTCCCCTCCACCACCGCCTCCATCCCCTCGTCATTCCCATCCACCAGCCCCTCCCTCCCCATCTTCATGCCCATCCTCCAAACCCTCCCACCCCCTCTTCATTCCCCTCCACCACATCTTCCCTCCCCCTCTTCATTCCCCACCACCCCCTCCCTCCCCCTCTTCATTCCCCTCCACCACCCCCTCCCTCCACTTATTCATTCCCCACCACCCCCTCCCTCCCCCTCTTCATTGCCCATCTCCCGCTCCCTGCCCCTCTTCATTCCCTCCACCTCCCCCTCCCTCCCCCTCTTCATTCCTCTCCACCACCGCTACCTCCCACTCGTCATTCGCATCCACCACCCCCTCCCCCATCTTCATTCCCCTCCACCACCCCCTCCCTCCCCCTCTTCATTCCCCTCCACCTCCCGCTCCCTCCCCCTCATCATTCCCATCTACCTCCCCCACCCTCCTCCTCTTCATTACCTACCACCATCCCCTCCCTCCCCCTCTTCATTCCCCTCCACCTCCCCCTCCCTCCCACTCTTCATTACCCTCCACCACCCCCTCCCTCCACCTCTTCATTCCCCTCCACCTCCCCCTCCCTCCCCAACTTCATTACCCTCCACCACCCCCTCCCTCCACCTCTTCATTCCCCTCCACCACCCCCTCCCTCCACCTCTTCATTATCATCCATCACCCCCTCCCTCCCTCTCTTCATTCCCCTCCACCTCCCCCTCCCTCCCCCTCTTCATTCCCATCCACCTCCCCCACCCTCCTCCTCTTCATTCCCCACCACCATCCCCTCCCTCCCCCTCTTCATTCCCCTCCACCTCCCCCTCCCTCCCCCTCTTCATTACCTTCCACCACTCCCTCCCTCCCCCTCTTCATTCCCCTCCACCACCCCTCCCTCCACCTCTTCATTATCATCCATCACCCCATCCCACACCCTCCTCTTTCTCCTCCATACCCCCTCTCTCCCCCTCTTTATTCACCTCCACCACCCCCTCACTCCCCCATTCATTCCACTCCACCTCCCCCTCCCTCCATTCCTCTCCACCTCCCCTCCCTCCCCCTCTTCATTCCCCTCCACCTCCCCCTCCCTCAGCTCTTCATTCCCCTCCACCTCCCCCTCTCTCCCCCCTTCATTCCCCTCCACCTGCCCCTCCCTCCCCCTCTTCATTCTCCTCCACCACCCCCACCTCCCCCTCTTCTTTCTCCTCCACCAACTCCTCCCTCCCCCTCTTCATTCCCCCCCACCACCCCTCCCTCCCTCTCTTCATTCCCCTCCACCACACCCTCCCTCCCCCTCTTCATTCCCCTCCACCACACCCTCACTCCCCCTATTCATTCCATTCCAACTCCCCCTCCCTCCATTCCTCTCCACCTCCCCTCCCTCCCCCTCTTCATTCCCCTCCACCACCCCCTCCCTCCCCTCTTCATTCCCCTCCACCTCCCCCACCCTCCCCCTCTTCTTTCTCCTCCACCAACCCCTCCCTCCCCCTCTTCATTCCCCTCCACCACCCCTCCCTCCCTCTCTTCATTCCCCTCCACCTGCCCCTCCCTCCCCCTCTTCATTCTCCTCCACCACCCCCACTTCCCCCTCTTCTTTCTCCTCCACCAACCCCTCCCTCCCCTCTTCATTCCCCCCCACCACCCCTCCCTCCCTCTCTTCATTCCCCTCCACCACACCCTCCCTCCCCCTCTTCATTCCCCTCCACCTGCCCATCCCTCCCCCTCTTCATTACCCTCCACCACCCATCCCTCCCCTCTTCATTCCCCTCCACCTCCCACTTCCTCCCCCTCTTCATTCCCCTCCACCTGCCCCTCCCTCCCCCTCTTCATTCTCCTCCACCACCCCCTCCCTCCCCCTCTTCTTTCTCCTCCACCAACCCCTCCCTCCCTCTCTTCATTCCCCTCCACCTCCCCCTCCTTCCCCCTCTTCATTTTCCTCCACCTCCCCCTCCCTCCCCCTCTTCATTCTCCTCCACCTCCCCCTCCCTCCCCCTCTTCATTGCCCTCCACCCCCCTCCCCCTCTTCATTCCCCTCCACCTCTACCTCCCTGCCCCTCTGCATTCCCTTCCACCTCCCCCTCCCTCCCCCTCTTCATTCTCCTCCACCTCCCCCTCCCTCCCCCTCTTCATTGCCCTCCACCCCCCTCCCCCTCTTCATTCCCCTCCACCTCTACCTCCCTGCCCCTCTGCATTCCCTTCCACCACCCCCTCCCGCCCCCTTCATTCCCCTCCACCTGCCCCTCCCTCCCCCTCTTCATTCTGCTCCACCACCCCCTCCCTCCCCCTCTTCTTTCTCCTCCACCAACCCCTCCCTCCCTCTCTTCATTCCCCTCCACCACACCCTCCCTCCCCCTCTTCATTTTCCTCCACCTCCCCTCCCCTCCCCCTCTTCATTCCCCTCCACCACCCCCTCCCTCCCCCTCTTATTTCCCCTCCACCTTCCCCTCCCTCCCCCTCTTCATTCCCCCCACATTTCCCTCCCTCCCCCTCTTCATTCCCCTCCCCCTCCCGCCCCCTCTTCATTCCCCTACCCTCTCCCCCACTCTCTTCCCCCACTCCCTTCCACTCTCCCCTCCGCCAATCTCGCACTCTCTCCTTCTTCCACACTCCTCCTCCCACTTTCCCCCTCCTTTCTGACCATTGCCCTCCCCCACTCTCCTCTCAAACTCCCCTCCCCACTCTCTGCCACACTCCCCCTCCCCATCCCCCACTCCCCTCCCCAACTTCCTTCCACACTACCCTCTCCCTCCCCTCACACTCCCCTCCCCCTAACACTCCCCTCCCCCTCACCATTGCACACCCTCCCCTTCCCCTCTCCTATTTCCCCACTCCCCATCCTCCACTCTACTTTCGCATTCCCCACTCACCCTCCCCTCTCATTCTGCCATTCCCCTCAACGCACCCCTCCCCCACTCGTCCCCGGTCCCCACTCCCCTTTCCCCTCCCACATCCCACTCCCCTCTCTCACTCCTATCGTCCACTCCAGTCCCCCACTCCTCACTTCGCTCCCCTACACCCCTTGTTCGCATCCTCTCCCCCTCAGACCTGGTCTCCCTCCACACTGCCCTCCCTCTCACATCCCCCACTTCCACTCCCACACTCCCTCTCACACACACCCATCCGCCACTCCCCTCCATCTGCCCTACCCTCAAAACCCTCTCCCCCACTACCTTGCTCCACTACCCTCCGCCACTACCCACCCCACTCGGTCAACTCCCCTCCCCCACTCCCTTCTCTCCCGTCCCTCGTCCCCCACACCCCTTCCCCACACCCTACACCTCCACCTCCCCTGCCAAACACCCCTCCCAACTCCTCTGCCGACTCACCTTCACCCTTGCCCCTCCCTCGCTCCCCTCGCCCATACCCCTGCCCCTCTACCTCCCCCCAACACCCTGCACCAAATCCCCTCCCTCACTACCCTCCCAACCCCACCTCACCCCCACTCCCGTGCCCCTAAGCCCTACCCACTCCCCGCTCTCCTGTCCCCCTCCCCCAATCCCCTCCCTCTCCTCCCCACTCCACTCCCTCCCATCTCCCACTTCTCTCCCTCCCCTACCATTACCCCACTCCACTTCCAAACACCCCTCCCTTACTCCCGTCCTCCTCCACCCCACTCCACTCCCCACTCCCATCCTCCACTACCGCCCCCCACTCCCCACCCTCCCCTGCCACTCTGCCCTCCCCAACTCTCCCCACACTCCCCTCCCCCACTCCTGTCCCGCACTCACCCTAACCCTAACCCACTCTCGTTCCCCTACATCCTCATTCCACCTCTCCCTCCCCCACATCCCTGCCCTTCCCCCACATGCCTCCCCACCCCCTCACCTCCACTCCCCTCACTCCCCAACCCCTCCTCTCACTCCTGTCCCCAAACCCCTCCCCCCACTCCCTTCGCCCACCGCTCCCCCACTTCTCCCCCACTCCTCCCACACTTCCCTCCTCCAACCCTCCCCCACTACCCCCGCACTCCTCCCCCACTCCTCCCACTCCCAACTCCAAATCCCCTCACCCACTCTGCTAACTCCGCGCTGCACTCCCCTAACGTCCCTCTGCCCACTCTATTCCCCCTCTTCCCTCCCTCCCCAACCCCTCCCCTCACTCCTGTCCCCATTCCCCTCCCCCCACTCCCCTCCCCCACTCCGCCCCCACTCCCCTCCCCCACTCCTCCCTACTCCCCTCCCCCACTCCCCTTCCTCAAACCGCTCCCCCAGCCTCTCCCCTCCCCCAAGAGCTCCCCTCCCCCACTCCTCTCCCCCACTCACCTACCCCACTCCCCACTCCCCTCCCATTTCCCTCCCCACTCTCACTTCCCCCACGCCCCTCCTCCACTGCCCTCGTACATTCCCCTCCTCAGTCCACTGCCCTCCGCACTCACCCTCTCCAACACCTCTCCCCCACTCTCTTCCCCCTCCTTAACCCAATTTACTACCCCACCCACTCCATTCACTCACTCCCTTACCCGTCCCCTCCCCATTCCTCTCCCCTTCCACTCCCCACCCCTCCTCTCCCCACTTCTCTCCCCCACTCCTCTCCCCCACTCCTCTCCCCCACTCCTCTCCCCCACTCCTCTCCCCCACTCCTCTCCCCCACTCCTCTCCCCCACTCCTCTCCCCCACTCCTCTCCCCCACTCCTCTCCCCCACTCCTCTCCCCCACTCCTCTCCCCCACTCCTCTCCCCCACTCCTCTCCCCCACTCCTCTCCCCATCCTCTCCCCACCCCTCCACTCGCCCACTCCCCTCCCCCATTTCCCTCCCCACTCATCTTCCCACTCATCTCCCATCCCTCAATCCCCTCCACCACTTTCCTCCCCACACCCGCTGCCCCCATTGCCCTCCCCTCCGCGACTCCCTTCACCTCTCACATCTCCCTCCCCTCACAGCCCCCTACTCCACTCCGCCTCCTCTCCCACATCTCCCACCGCCCTTCCCTCCCCACCCCTTCCCAACTCCCCTCCTTTCCCCTACCCCACCTCACACACTCACTCCAATTTTCCCACTCGCCTTCCCCCATTCCCCTTTCCTAGTCCCTCCCTAACTCCCACTTCTCTCACCCAGTGCCGTCTCCCATTCCCCTCCCCCACTCCCTCACCTCACCCACTCCTCTCCCGCACACCCCTCCAGCAGAACCCTCCCCACCGCAATCCACTCCCACTCCCCTCCCCCACCCCCCGAACTCCCCTCCTCTTCCCCACTCCATTCCCCCACTCCCTTCCCTCTCCGACCCCTCCCTCACTCCTCTCCCCACTCCCCTCCCTCACTCCCCTCCCTCCACAACCCTTACCCCCCCAACCCCTCCCTCACGCCCCTCCCCAACTCCCCTCCCCAACACACCTCTCCCACTCCCCTCCCCCACTCCCCTCCCCCACTCTTCTGCCAATCTTACCACTCCTCCCCGACTAGCCACACTCCCTACCCCAACCCCTCCCACACTCCCCTCTTCACCCTCCTCTCCTGCCCAACACCTCACCCCTCCCCCACTCCCCTCCCCCACTCCCCTCCCCCGCTCCCCTCCCCAATCCCCTCCCCTAACCCCCAACTCTGCGCTCCCCCACTCCTCTCCATCTCTCCCATCTTTGCTCTCTCACTCCCCTCCTAATATCCTTGCCACATCTCCATCCCCCACCCCCCTGCCACACCCACTACTCCCTCAGTCACATCCTCCACGCCACTCCCCACCACCCTCTCCCAATTCCACTCACCCTCTCCCAATTCCACTCACCCTCCCCCAATCCCACTCCCCTCCCCCCAATCCCACTCACCTTCCCCCAATCCCACGCACCCTTCCCCAATACCACTCTCACTCCCCCAAGACCACTCACACTCTCCCACTCCACTCCCCCACTCCCGTCCCCCACTTCCCTCCCTCACCCCCTTCAACACCTATCTCACCACTTCCCTCCCTTCCCCACGCCCCTCATGACTCCGCTCCCCCTTTCCACTTCCCCAATTCACACATTCACTCCCCTCATCCTCCTCACTCACCTCCACCTCCCCTCTCCCATTGCCCTCTCCACTCCCCTCCCCCACTCCCCTCCCCCATTTCCTTCCCCCACCCCAGTCCCTTTCCCCTCTCCTCCCCAATACCCCATCACCTACCCCCTCCCCTCTCCTCCCCAACAACCTCCCACTTACCCCTCCACTCTCCTCCCCAACACCCCCTCCCCTCAACTCCCCTCCCCCACTCCCCTCTCCACTCCCCTCCCCCTCCCCCACTACCCTCCCCATTCCCTTCCCCTCCCCCTCCCCCACCCCCCACCACCACGCCCTTCCCCCTCAACATGCCCACTCTATTCCCCCACTCCCTTCCCTCTCCCCTTCCCCCTTCCCCCTCCCCAATCCCCTACACAACACCCACCCCCTACTTCTCATCGGCTTCCGCCACTCCCCTCCGCCACTCCCATCTTTCACTGCCCTCCCCCACTACCCTCCTCGAGTCCCCTTCCCCACTGCCCTGTCCACTCGCCTCCTTTCCCCACTCCACTCCCCTCTCCCCTCCCGCACCACACGCTGCACACTCACCTGCATCTCCCACTTCCCTCCCCCTCCCCACTCCCCTACTCCCCCTACCCTGCCACTCTCCCCTCCCCTGCCCTTCCCGTCCCACATCCCCCTCCCCACTCCATTCCCAAACTCCCCTTCCCCCTCCACCTCCCCCACTCCAAGCCCCCATTCCCCACCCATCCCCCACTCCACCACTTTCCTCGCTCACTCCCATCCGCCACTGCACTCCCCACTCCTCTCTAACCTCCCCTACACCCCTTCACTTACCACACTCTCCCCCTCACATACCCTCTCTCTCCCCCTCACATCCCCTCTCCCTCCCCACAACCCTCCCTCTGCCGCACTCACTCTCCGCCACTCCCCTAACTCCCCTCCCTGTTCCCTGCACTCCATCCCACTGCCCTCCTTTATTCCCTTCCTGCTCCCCCTCTATCACTCCCATCCCCCTCCCCGCCCTTCCCCCTCCCTCCCCACTCTATTCCCCCACTCCCTTCCATCTCCCCTTCCCCCTTCCGCCTTACCCCCTCCCCAATCCCTTCCACAACACCCACCCCCTACTTCTCATCGGCCTCCCTCACTCCTCTCCGCCATTCCCATCTTTCACTACCCTCCCCCAAAACCCTTACCCACTACCCTCCCCCACTACCGCACACCTCCTCCACTACCCTCCGCGAGTCCCCTTCTCCACTGCCCTGTCCACTCCCCTCCTTTCCTCACTCCACTCCCCTCCCTCCCCCTCCCCACCACACTCTGCACACACTCCCGTCTCCCATTCCCTACCCCTCCCCACTCCCCCTATCCCCACTCCCCTTCCCCTGCATCACTCCCCTTAACTTCTCACATCCCCCTCCTCCACTCACATCCTCACTCCACTCCCCCACTCCAAGACCCCATTCCTCACTCCCTCCCTCACTCCACTACTCTCCTGCCTCACTCCCATCCGCCACTCCACTCCTCACTCCTCTCTCCCCTCCCGTACACCCTTTCACTCACCACCCTCTCCCCCTCACATCCCCTCTCCCTCCCCACAACCCTCCCCTGCCCCACTCACCCTCCCCCACTCCCCTAACTTTACACCCCCACTCCCCAACTCCCCTCCCTGTTCCCTGCACCCCACCCCACCTCCCTCCCTTATTCTTTTCCTGCTCCCCCTCTACCACTCCCATCCCCCTCCCTGCCCTTCCCCCTCCCCTTCCCCACTCTATTCCCCCACTCCCTTCCCTCTCCCCTTCTCCCCCTCCCCAATCCCCTCCACCACTCACCTACCCTACTCCTCATTGGCTAACCCCATTTCCCTCCGCCACTCGCCTCCCCCACTACCATCCACCTACCCCGTTACCCTCCACGAGTCCCCTTCCCCACATCCCTTCTCCACTGCCCTACCACCTCCCCTCCCTTCCCCACACCCCTCTTCCGTCCCCTAACCAACACTGCAAACTCACTCCCATTTCCCACTCCACTCTCACTGCCACCTTGCACATTCCTCTCCCTGCTCCCCTCACCCTCCCCTGCCCAGTCCCCTCCCCTACTCCCCTCCCCAACCCCCTGCACTCCCCTCCCACACTCCCCACTCTCCTCCCTCACTCGCATCCTCCACTCTAGTTCCTACTCCTCTCTTCCGTCCCCTTTACCGCCCACTCACCACCCTCTCCCCTCACACTCCCTCTCACTCCCCACTACCCTCCCCCAATCCCACTCACCCTCCCCCACTCTCCCTCCCCCGTGCCCCTTCTGCTCTGCCCTCCCCCTCCCTCACGCCCCATCCCCAATCCCTTCCCCCACACCTTTCCCCCAGTCCCATCAACCCTTCCCTCCCCTTCCCCCTCACGCAACACCCCCTCCTACACTCCTCAGCACCTCCCCGCTCCTCTTCTGCCTCCCTTCCCCTACCCCCAACCTCCACTACCCTCCCCCACTCCCCTCCCCACTCCCCTCCTCCACGCTTCCACTCCCAACTGACCTCCCGCATGTCCCACACCCCTCCCCCAAAGCCCTACCACACCCCCTCTCTCCTCCCACTCCACAACTCTCCCCTCCCCTCCCCCACTTGCCTCCTCTCCCCTCCCCTCCCCCACACGCCTCCTCTCCCCTCCCCTCTCCCACTCGCCTCCTCTCCCCTCCCCTCCCACACTTGCCTCCTCTCTCCTCCCCCACTACGCCTCCTCTCCCCTCCCCTCCCCCACACGCCTCCTCTCCCCTCCCCTCTCCCACTCGCCTCCTCTCCCCTCCCCTCCCACACTTGCCTCCTCTCTCCTCCCCACTACGCCTCCTCTCCACTCCCCTCCCCCACTCCCCACTCCCGACTCAATTCCACCACTTCCCACTCTCCACTCTCGTCCCCCAATCTCCACTCCCGTACACCCCTCCCCCACTCCTTTCATCACTCCACTTTTCACTCCCCTATCCCTCACCCCTCCTCCACTCACCTCGACCTCTCCCCTCCACTCCCCTCCCCACCCCCACTCCACTTCCATTTCCCCTATTCCTCACCCCTCACACACTCCCCTCCCCTCTCACCTCCACTCCCCTCTCCACTCCTCTTCCCACTTCGCTCCCCCACTCCCCTCCCCACTCCCCTCCTATCCCATCCCCCACTCCCCTCCCCCACTGCCTTCCCCCACTCTCCACTCCGCACTCCAACTCCCCTTCGCCACAAGTCTGGATTGAATTGGCTCTTTCCTGGTGTGTGAGTGGGACTCAGTACCACTCCAGCTGTTATTAAGTACTTTAGATGGTTCAGTTTTTGTCCAGTGTGTGCAGGAGGGTTTTCTGACAAAGTATGTAGACAGGCCAACCAGGGGTGATGCCACATTGGATTTGGTACTGGGAAATGAACCCGGCCAGATGTGAGATTTAGATGTAGGTGAGCACTTTGGTGATAGTGATCACAATTCGGTTCGGTTTACCTTAGCGATGGGCAGGGACAGGTATATACCGCAGGGCAAAAATTATAGCTGGGGGAAAGGAAATTATGATGCGATTAGGCAGGATTTAGGATGCGTAGGATGGGGAAGGAAACTGCAGGGGATGGGAACAATCGAAATGTGGAGCTTATTCAAGGAGCAGCTACTGTGTGTCCTTGATAAGTATGTACCTGTGAGGCAGGGAGGAAGTTGTCGAGCGAGGGAGCCGTGGTTTACTGAAGAAGTTGAAGCGCTTATCAAGAGGAAGAAGAAGGCTTATGTTAGGATGAGACGTGAAGGCTCAGTTAGGGCGCTTGAGAGTTACAAGCTAGCCAGGAAGGATCTAAAGGGAGAGCTATGAAGAGCGAGGAGAGGACACGAGAAGTCATTGGCGGATAGGATCAGGGAAAACCCTAAGGCTTTCTATAGGTATATCAGGAATAAAAGAATGACTAGAGTTAGATTAGGGCCAATCAAGGATAGTAGTGGGAAGTTGTGTGTGGAATCAGAGGAGATAGGGGAAGTGTTAAATGAATATTTTGCGTCAGTATTTACAGTAGAGAATGAAAATGTTGTCGAGGAGAATACTGAGATTCAGGCTACTAGGCTAGATGGGATTGAGGTTCACATGGAGGAGGTGTTAGCAATTTTGGAAAGTGTGAAAATAGATAAGTCCCCTGGGCCAGATGGGATTTATCCTAGGATTCTCAGGGAAGCTAGGGAGGAGATTGCAGAGCCTTTGTCCTTGATCTTTATGTCGTCATTGTCGACAGGAATAGTGCCGGAAGACTGGAGGATAGCAAATGTTGTCCCCTTGTTCAAGAAGGGGAGTAGAGACAGCCCTGGTAATTATAGACCTGTGAGCCTTACTTCGGTTGTGGGTAAAATGTCGGAAAAGGTTATAAGAGACTGTTTTTATAATCATCTGGAGAAGAATAAGTTCATTAGCGATAGTCAGCATGGTTTTGTGAAAGGTAGGTCGTGCCTCACAAACCTTATTGAGTTTTTCGAGAAGGTGACCAAACAGTTGGATGAGGGTAAAGCCGTGGATGTGGTGTATATGGATTTCAGTAAGGCGTTTGATAAGGTTCCCCACGGTAGGCTATTGCAGAAAATACGGAAGTATGGGGTTGAAGGTGATTTAGAGCTTTGGATCAGAAATTGGCTAGCTGAAAGTAGACAGAGGGTGGTGGTTGATGGCAAATGTTCATCCTGGAGTTTAGTTACTAGTGGTGTACCGCAAGGATCTGTTTTGGGGCCATTGCTGTTTGTCATTTTTATAAATGACCTGGAAGAGGGTGTAGAAGGGTGGGTTAGTAAATTTGCAGATGACACGAAGGTTGGTGGAGTTGTGGATAGTGCCGAAGGATGTTGTCGGGTACAGAGGGACATAGATAGGCTGCAGAGCTGGGCTGAGAGATGGCAAATGGAGTTTAATGCGGAAACGTGCGAGGTGATTCACTTAGGAAGGAGTAACAGGAATGCAGAATACTGGGCTAATGGGAAGATTCTTGGTAGTGTAGATGAGCAGAGAGATCTTGGTGTCCAGGTGCATAAATCCCTGAAGGTTGCTAACCAGGTTAATAGGGCTGTTAAGAAGGCATATGGTGTGTTAGCTTTTATTAGTAGGGGGATCGAGTTTCGGAGCCACGAGGTCATGCTGCAGCTGTACAAGTCTCTGGTGAGACCGCACCTGGAGTATTGCGTGCAGTTCTGGTCACCGCATTATAGGAAGGATGTGGAAGCTATGGAAAGGGTGCAGAGGAGATTTACTAGGATGTTGCCTGGTATGGAGGGAAGGTCTTACGAGGAAAGGCTGAGGGACTTGGGGTTGTTTTCGTTGGAGAGAAGGAGGAGGAGAGGTGACTTAATAGAGACATATAAGATAATCAGAGGGTTAGATAGGGTGGATAGTGAGAGTCTTTTTCCTCGGATGAGGATGGCAAACACGAGGGGACATAGCTTCAAGTTGAGGGGTGATAGATATAGGACAGATGTGAGAGGTAGTTTCTTTACTCAGAGAGTAGTAGGGGCGTGGAACGCCCTGCCTGCAGCAGTAGTAGATTCGCCAACTTTAAGGGCATTTAAGTGGTCATTGGATAGACATATGGATGAAAATGGAATAGTGTAGGTCAGATGGTTTCACAGGTCGGCGCAACATCGAGGGCCGAAGGGCCTGTGCTGGGCTGTAATGTTCTAATTCTAAATTTGATTAGTGGTCTGGGTAGAATTGGCTCATTCCTGGTGGGTGAGTGGGGTTCAGTACCACTCCAGCCGGTATTAATAGAGGCCTGTATTGAATTGGCTCATTCCTGGTGTGTGAGTGGGACTCAGTACCACCCCATCTGTTATTAATAGTGGTCTGGGTAGAATTGGCTCATTCCTGGTGGGTGAGTGGGACTCAGTACCACCCCATCTGTTATTAATAGTGGTCTGGGTGGAATTGGCTCATTCCTGGTGGGTGAGTGGGACTCAGTACCACTCCAGCTGGTATTAATAGAGGTCTGGATTGAATTGGCTCTTTCCTGGTGGGTGAGTGGGGCGGCTCAGTACCACTCCAGCTGGTATTGATTGATGTTTGGAATGAACTGTCCCTTTCCTGGTGTGTGAGTGGGACACAGTGCCAGATCACCCGGAGTTAATAGAGTCCTGGAATGAACTGTCTCTTCTCTGCTGTGTGAGTGGGATTCAGTCCCACTCCAAATGTTACTAATAGAGGCCTGCATTGAATTGGCTCATTCCGGGTGTGTGATTGGGGCTCAGAACCACTCCAGCTGGTATGAAAAGAGGTCTGGATTGAATTGGCTCTTTTTGGTGTGTGAGTGGGACTCAGTACCACTCCAGCTGGTATTAATAGCGGCCTGGATTGAATTGGTTGCTGCTGGTTCCTGAGGGGGGCTCAGTACCATCCTGCTGGTATGAATAGAGGTCTGGATGGAATTGTCTCTTTCCTGGTGTGTCCGTGAGAATCAGTACCATTCCAGCTGGTATTAATAGAGGCCTGGAATGAATTGGCTCCTTCTGTTGTGAGTGGTGCTCAGTACCACTCCAGCTGGTATTAATTGATGTTTGGAATGAACTGTCCCTTTCCTGGTGTGTGAGTGGGACACAGTGCCAGATCACCCGGGGTTAATAGAGTCTTGGAATGAACTGTCTCTTCTCAGCTGTGTGAGTGGGACTCAGTCCCACTCCAAATGTTATTGATAGAGGCCTGCAATGAATTGGCGCTTTACTTTGTGTGAGTGGGACTCAGTACCACTCCAGCTGGTATGAATAGATGCTTGGATTGAATTGGCTCTTTCCTGGAGTGTGAGTGGTGCTCAGTACCACTCCAGCTGGTATTAAAAGAGGTTTGGATTGAATTGGCTCTTTCATGGTGTTTGAGTGAGACTCAGTACCTCTCCAGCTGGTATTAACAGAGGCTTGGATTGAATTGGCTCTTTCCTGGTGTGTGAGTGGGACACAGTGCCAGTACACCCGGTGTTAATAGAGTCCTGGAATGAACTGTCTCTTCTCTGCTGTTTGAGTGGGACTCAGCACCACTCCAAATGTTATTAATAGAGGCCTGCATTGAATTGTCTCTTTCCTGGTGTGTGAGTGGGGCTCAGTACAACTCCAGCTGGTATTGATAGCGGCCTGGATTGTATTGGCTCTTTCTGGTGTCTGAGTGGGGCTCAGTACCAATCCTGCTGGTATTAATATAGGCCTGGATGGAATTGACTCTTTCCTGGTGTGTGCGTGAGACTCTGTACAACTCCAGCTGGTATTAATAGAGGCCTGAATTGAATTGGCTCTTTCCTGGTTTGTGAGTGGGACTCGGTACCATTCCAGCTAGTATTAATAGAGGCCTGAATTGAATTGGCTCTTTCCTGGTTTGTGAGTGGGACTCAGTACCCCTCCAGCTGTTATTAATAGAGGCCCAGATTGAATTGCCTCTTTCTGGTGTGTGAGTGGGTCTCAGTACCACTCCAGCTAGTATTAATAGAGGCCTGGATTGAATTGGCTCTTTCCTGGTTTGTGAGTGGGACTCAGTACCACTCCAGCTAGTATTAATAGAGGCCTGAATTGAATTGGCTCTTTCCTGGTTTGTGAGTGGGACTCAGTACCACTCCAGCTGTTATTAATAGAGGCCCAGATTGAATTGCCTCTTTCTGGTGTGTGAGTGGGTCTCAGTACCACTCCAAATGGTATTAATAGAGGCCTGGAATGAACTGCCCTTTCCTGGTTTGTGAGTGGGACTCAGTACCCCTCCAGCTGGCATTAATAGAGGCCTGGATTGAATTGGATCTTTCCTGGTTTGTGAGTGGGACTCAGTACCATTCCAGCTGGTATTAATAGAGGCCCAGATTGAATTGCCTCTTTCTGGTGTGTGAGTGGGACTCAGTACCACTCCAGCTGGTATTAATAGAGGCCCAGATTGAATTGGCTCTTTCCTGGTGTGTGAGTGGGTCTCAGTACCATTCCAGCTGGTATTAATAGAGGCCCAGATTGAATTGCCTCTTTCTGGTGTGTGAGTGGGACTCAGTACCACTCCAGCTGGTATTAATAGAGGCCCAGATTGAATTGCCTCTTTCTGGTGTGTGAGTGGGTCTCAGTACCACTCCAAATGGTATTAATAGAGGCCTGGAATGAACTGCCCTTTCCTGGTTTGTGACTGGGACTCAGTACCACTCAAGCTGGTATTAATAGAGGCCCAGATTTAATTGGCTCTTTCTGGTGTCTGCGTGGGGCTCAGAACCATTCCTGCTGGTATTAATTGAGGTCTGGATTGAATTGCCGCTTTCCTGGTGTGTGAGTGGGGGTTAATTCCATTCCAGCTGGTATTTATGGAGGCCTAGATTGAATTGGCCGTTTCCTGGTGTGTGAGTGGGGCTCAGAACCACTCCAGCTGGTATTAATAGAAGCCTGGAATGAACTGTCCCTTTCCTGCTGTGTGAATGGGACTCAGTCGCACTGCAGCTTGTATTATTGAGGTCTGGATTGAATTGGCACTTTCCTGGTGTGTGAGTGGGGCTCAGAACCACTCCAGCTGGGATTAAAAGACGTCTGGACTGAATTCGCTCTTTCCGGGTGTGGGAGGGGGTTCAGTACCATTCCAGCTGCTTTTCTTGGAGTTCTGGATTGAATTTGCTCTTTCCTGGTGTGTGAGGGGGCTCAGTACCATTCCAGCTGCTATTAACAGAGGGCTGGATTGAATTGGCTCTTTCTGGTGTGATTGTGTGGGGCTCAGGACCACTCCAACTGGTTAAATAGAGGCCTGGAATGAACAGTCCCTTTCCTGCTGTGTGTGTGGGACTCAGTCGCACTCCAGCTGGTATGAATAGAGGTCTGGATTGAATTGGCTGTTTCCTGTTGTGTGAGTGTGACTAAGGGGAAGAGCAGGCAGGGAGCAGATGATGAATATAAAGGGACTGGTGGTCTGAGGTGCATTTGTTTTAATGCAAGAAGTGTGGTAGGTAAGGCAGATAAACTTAGGGCTTTGATTAGTACCCGGGAGTATGATGTTATTGCTATTACTGAGACTTGGTTGAGGGAAGGGCATGATTGGCAACTAAATATCCCAGGATATCGATGCTTCAGGCGGGATAGAGAGGGAGGTAAAAGGGGTGGAGGAGTTCCATTACTGGTCAAAGAGGATATCACAGCTGTGCTGAAGGAGGGCACTATGGAGGACTCGAGCAGTGAGGCAATATGGACAGAACTCAGAAATAGGAAGGGTGCGGTAACAATGTTGGGGCTTCACTACAGGCCTCCCAACAGCGAGCGTGAGATAGAGGTACAAATATGTAAACAGATTATGGAAAGATGTAGGAGCAACAGGGTGGTGGTGATAGGAGATTTTAATTTTCCCAACATTGACTGGGATTCACTTAGTGTTAGAGGTCTCGATGGAGCAGAATTTGTAAGGAGCATCCAGGAGGGTTTTCTAGAGCAGTATGCAAATAGTCCAACTCGGAAAGGGGCCATACTGGACCTGGTGTTGGGGAATGAGCCCGGCCAGGTTGTTGAAGTTTCAGTAGGGGACTACTTTGGGAATAGTGATCACAATTCCGTAAGCTTTAAAATACTCATGGACAAAGACGAGAGTGGTCCAAAAGGGAGAGTGCTAAATTGGGGGAAGGCCAACTACACCAAAATTCGGCAGGAGCTGGGAAATGTAGATTGGGAGCAGCTGTTTGAAGGTAAATCCACATGTGATATGTGGGAGGCTTTTAAAGAGAGGTTGATTAGCGTGCAGGAGAGACATGTTCCTGTGAAAATGAGGGATAGAAATGGCAAGATTAGGGAACCATGGATGACAGGTGAAATTGTGAGACTAGCTAAGAGGAAAAAGGAAGCATACATAAGGTCTAGGCGGCTGATGAAAGACGAAGCTTTGAAAGAATATCGGGAATGTCGGACCAATCTGAAACGAGGAATTAAGAGGGCTAAAAGGGGTCATGAAATATCTTTAGCAAACAGGGTTAAGGAAAATCCCAAAGCATTTTATTCATATATAAGGAGAAAGAGGGTATCTAGAGAAAGGATTGGCCCACTAAAGGACAAAGGAGGAATGTTATGCTTGGACTCAGAGAAAATGGGTGAGATTCTAAACGAGTACTTTGCATCGGTATTCACCGAGGAGAGGGACATGACGGATGTTGAGGTTAGGGACAGATGTTTGATTACTCTAGGTCAAGTCGGCATAAGGAGGGAGGAAGTGTTGGGTATTCTAAAGGGCATTAAGGTGGACAAGTCCCCAGGTCCGGATGGGATCTATCCCAGGTTACTGAGGGAAGCAAGAGAGGAAATAGCTGGGGCCTTAACAGATATCTTTGCAGCATCCTTAAACACGGGTGAGGTCCCGGAGGACTGGAGAATTGCTAATGTTGTCCCCTTGTTTAAGAAGGGTAGCAGGGATAATCCAGGTAATTATAGACCGGTGAGCCTGACGTCAGTGGTAGGGAAGCTGCTGGAGAAGATACTGAGGGATAGGATCTATTCCCATTTGGAAGAAAATGGGCTTATCAGTGATAGGCAACATGGTTTTGTGCAGGGAAGGTCATGTCTTACCAACTTAATAGAATTCTTTGAGGAAGTGACAAAGTTGATTGATGAGGGAAGGGCTGTAGATGTCATATACATGGACTTCAGTAAGGCGTTTGATAAGGTTCCCCATGGTAGGCTGATGGAGAAAGTGAAGGCGCTTGGGGTCCAAGGTGTACTAGCTAGATGGATAAAGAACTGGCTGGGCAACAGGTGACAGAGAGTAGCAGTAGAGGGGAGTTTCTCAAAATGGAGACGTGTGACCAGTGGTGTTCCACAGGGATCCGTGCTGGGACCACTGTTGTTTGTGATATACATAAATGATTTGGAGGAAAGTATAGGTGGTCTGATTAGCAAGTTTGCAGACGACACTAAGATTGGTGGAGTAGCAGATAGTGAAGGGGACTGTCAGAGAATACAGCAGAATATAGATAGATTGGAGAGTTGGGCAGAGAAATGGCAGATGGAGTTCAATCAGGGCAAATGTGAGGTGATGCATTTTGGAAGATCCAATTCAAGAGTGAACTATACAGTAAATGGAAAAGTCCTGGGGAAAATTGATGTCCAGAGAGATTTGGGTGTTCAGGTCCATTGTTCCCTGAAGGTGGCAACGCAGGTAAATAGAGTGGTCAAGAAGGCATACGGCATGCTTTCCTTCATCGGACGGGGTATTGAGTACAAGAGTTGGCAGGTCATGTTACAGTTGTATAGGACTTTGGTTCGGCCACATTTGGAATACTGCTTGCAGTTCTGGTCGCCACATTACCAAAAGGATGTGGATGCTTTGGAGAGGGTGCAGAGGAGGTTCACCAGGATGTTGCCTGGTATGGAGGGCGCTAGCTATGAAGAGAGGTTGAGTAGATTAGGATTATTTTTATTAGAAAGACGGAGGTTGAGGGGGGACCTGATTGAAGTGTACAAAATCATGAGAGGTATAGACAGGGTGGATAGCAAGAGGCTTTTTCCCCAGAGTGGGGGATTCAATTACTAGAGGACCCGAGTTCAAAGTGAGAGGGGAAAAGTTTAGGGGGGATATGCGTGGAAAGTTCTTTACGCAGAGGGTGGTGGGTGCCTGGAACGCGTTGCCAGCGGAGGTGGTAGACTCGGGCACGATGGCGTCTTTTAAGATGTATCGAGACAGATACATGAATGGGCAGGAAGAAAAGAGATACAGACCCTTAGAAAATAGGCGACATGTTTAGATAGAGGATCTGGATCGGCGCAGGCTTGGAGGGCCGAAGGGCCTGTTCCTGTGCTGTAATTATCTTTGTTCTTTGTTCCATGGAGGTATTGAAAACGAGGATGAGAATGCTCTGTGTGTGGCGCTCAGTCGCACTTCAGCTGGTATTATAGAGGTCTGGACTGGATTGGCTCTTTCCTGGTGTGTGAGTGGGAGTTAATTCCACTCCAGATGGTATTAATAGAGGCCTGGAATGAACTGTCCCTTTCCTGCTGTGTGCTTGGCGCTCAGTCACACTCCAGCTGGTATTATCGAGGTCTGGATTGAATTGGCTCTTAACTGATGTGTGAGTGGGACTCAGTACCACTCCAGCTGGTATTAATAGGGTTGGGATTGAATTGGCTCTTTCCTGGTGAGTGAGTGGGGCTCAGTACCACTCCAGCTGGTATTAATAGAGGCCTGGATTGAATTGGCACTTTCCTGGTGTGTGTGGGATTCAGTACCACTCCAGCTGGTATTAATAGAGGCCTGGATTGAGTTAGCCACTTCCTGGTGTGTGAGCGGGGCTCACTCAGTTCCACTCCTTCTGCTATTAATAGAGACATGGATTGAATTGGCTCTTTTTTGGTGAGTGATTGGGGCTCAGTACCACTCCAGCTGGTATTAATAGAGGCCTGGATTGAATTGGCTCTTTCCTGGTGTGTGAGTGGGGCGCAGTACCACTCCAGCTGGTATTAATAGAGGCCTGGATTGAATTGGCTCTTTCCTGGTGAGTGAGTGGGGCTCAGTACCACTCCAGCTGGTATTAATAGAGGCCTGGATTGAATTGGCTCTTTCCTGGTGTGTGAGTGGGGCTCAGTACCACTCCAGCTGGTATTAATAGAGATCTGGTTGAATTTGCTCTTTCCTGGTGTGTGAGTGGGAATCAGAACCATTCCAGCTGGTATTAAAAGAGGTCTGGATTGAATTGGCTCTTTTTAGTGTGTGTGTGGGATTCAGTACCACTCCAGCTGGTATTAATAGAGGCTTGGATTGAATTGGCTCTTGCTGGTGCCTGAGGGGGGCGCAGTACCATCCTGCTGGTATTAATAGAGGTCTGGATGGAATGGTCTCTTTCCTGGTGTGTCCGTGAGAATCAGTATCACTCCAGCTGGTATTATTAGAGGTCTGGATGGAATGGTCTCTTTCCTGGTGCATCCGTGAGAATCAGTATCACTCCAGCTGGTATTAATAGAGGCCTAGAATGAATTGGCTCTTTCTGGTGTGTGAGTGGGACACAGTGCCAGTACACCCGGTGTTAATAGAGTCCTGGAATGAACTATCTCTTCTCTGCTGTGTGAGTGGGATTCAGTCCCACTCCAAATGTTATTAATAGAGGCCTGCATTGAATTGGCTCTTTCCTGGTGTGTGATTGGGACTCAGAACCACTCCAGCTGGTATTAATAGAGGCCTGGATAGAATTGGCTCTTTTCTGGAGAGTGAGTGGTGCTCAGTGCCACTCCAGCTGGTATTAATAGAGGCCTGGATTGAATTGGCTCTTTTCTGTTGTGTGAGTGGGACTCAGTACCACTCCAGCTGGTATTAATAGAGGCCTGGATTGAATTGTCTCTTTCCTGGAGAGTGAGTGGTGCTCAGTGCCACTCCAGCTAGTATTAATAGAGGCCTAGATTGAATTGGCTCTTTCCTGGTGTGTGAGTGGGACTCAGTACCACTCCAGAAGTATTAATAGAGGCCTGGAATGAACTGTCCCTTTCCTGGTTTGTGAGTGGGACTCAGTGCCCCTCCAGCTGGTATTAATAGAGGCCTGGATTGAACTGGCCCTTTCTCGTGTGTGAGTGGGACTCAGTCGCTGTTCAGCTGGTATTATAGATGTCTAGATTGAATTGGCTCTTCCCTGGTGTGTGAGTGGGACTCAGTATCACTCCAGCTGGTATTAATAGAGGCCTGGATTGAATTGGCTTTTTCCTGGTGTGTGAGTGGGACTCAGTACCACTCCAACTGGTATTAATAGAGATCTGTATTGAATTGGCTCTTACCTGGTGTGTGAGTGGGACTCAGTACCACTCCAGCTGGTATTAATAGAGGCCTGGATTGAATTGGCTCTTTGCTGGGGAGTGAGTGGGGATCTGTACCACTCCAGCTGGTATTAATAGAGGTCTGGATTGAATTGTCTCTTTCCTGGTGTGTGAGTGGGACTCAGTACCACTCCAGCTGGTATTAATAGAGGCCTGGATTGAATTGGCTCTTTGCTGGGGAGTGAGTGGGGATCTGTACCACTCCAGCTGGTATTATAGATGTCTGGATTGAACTGGCTCTTTCATGGTGTGTGAGTGGGAGTTAATTCCACTCCAGCTGGTATTAATAGAGGTCTGGATTGAATTGGCTCTTTCTGGTGTGTGAGTGGGACTCAGTACCACTCCAGCTAGTATTAATAGAGGCCTGGATTGAATTGCTTCTTTCTGGTGTGTGAGTGGGACTCAGTACCACTCCAGATGGTATTAATAGAGGCCTGGAGTGAACTGTCCCTTTCCTGGTTTGTGAGTGGGACTCAGTACCCCTCCAGCTGGTATTAATAGAGGCTTGGGTTGAATTGGCTCTTTCTGGTGTGTAAGTGGGGCTCAGTGCCATTCCAGCTGGTATTAATAGAGGTCTGGATTGAATTAGCTCTTTCCTGGTGTGTGAGTGGGAGTTAACTCCACTCCAGCTGGTATTATTCGAGGCCTAGATTGAATTGGCTGTTTCCTGGTGTTTGACTGGGGCTCAGAACCACTCCAGCTGGGATTAATAGAGGCCGGGAATGAACTGTCCCTTTTCTGCTGTGTGAGTGGGACTCAGTCGCACTCCAGCTGGTATTATAGAGGTCTGGATTGAATTGGCACTTTCCTGGTGTGTGAGTGGGGCTCAGAACCACTCCAGCTGGTATTAATAGATATCTGGATTGAATTGGCTCTTTCTGGTGTGTGTGAGGGGGCTCAGTACCACTCCAACTGGTTAAATAGAGGCCAGGAATGAACTGTCCCTTTCCTGCTGTGTGTGTGGGACTCAGTCGCACTTCAGCTGGTATTATAGAGGTCTGGATTGAATTGGCTGTTTCCAGGTGTGCGAGTGGGAGTTAATGCCACTCCAGATGGTATTAATAGAGGCCTGGAATGACCTGTCCCTTTCTTGCTGTGTGAGTGGGTCTCAGTCGCACTCCAGCTGGTATTACAGAGGTCTGGATTGAATTGCCTCTTTCCTGGTGTGTGAGTGGGGTTCAGTACAACTCCAGCTGGTATTAATAGAGACCTGGATTGAATTCTCTCTTCCCTGGTGTGTGAGTGGGGCTCAGTACCTCTCCAGCTGGTATTAATAGAGGTCTGGATTGAATTCTCTCTTCCCTGGTGTGTGAGTGGGGCTCAGTACCGCTCCAGCTCGTATTAATAGAGGCCTGAATTGTATTGGCTCTTTCCTGGTTTGAGTGGGACTCAGTACCGCTCCAGCTCGTATTAATAGAGGCCTGAATTGTATTGGCTCTTTCCTGGTTTGTGAGTGGGACTCAGTACCTTTCCAGCTGGTATTAATAGAGGCCTGGAATGAACTGACTCCTACATGGCGTGTGAGTGGGACTCAGACGCACTCCAGCTGGTATTCTCGAGGTCAGGATTGAATTGGCTGTTTCTGGTGTGTGTGATGGAGTTAATTCCACTCCAGCTGGTATTAATAGAGGTCTGGATTGAATTGGCTCTTTCCTGGTGTGTGAGTGGGGCTCAGTACCATTCCTGCTGGTATTAATAGAGGACTGGATTGAATTGGCTCTTTCCTGGTGTGTGAGTGGGACTCAGAACCACTCCAGCTGGTATTAATAGGGTTGGGATTGAATTGGCTCTTTCCTGGTGTGTGATTGGGACTCCGAACATCTCCAGCTGGTATTAATAGAACCCTGGATAGAATTGGCTCTTTCCTGGTGTGTGAGTGGGACTCAGTACCATTCCAGCTGGTATGAATAGAGATCTGGATTGAATTGGCTCTTTCCTGGTGTGTGAGTGGGACTCAGTACCACTCCAGCTGGTATTAATTAGTGGTCTGGATTCAATTGGCTCTTTCCTGGTGTGTGAGTGGGGTTCAGTACAACTCCAGCTGGTATTAATAGAGGTCTGGATTGAATTCTCTCTTCCCTGGTGTGTGAGTGGGGCTCAGTACCTCTCCAGCTGGTACTAATAAGAGGTCTGGATTGAATGGGCCTCTTCCCTGGTGTCTGAGTGATCCTCAGTCCCACTCCAGCTGGTATTAATAGAAGTTTGGATTGATTTGGCTCTGTCCTGGTGTGTGAGTGGAACTCAGTATCACTCCAGCTGGTATGAATAGAGGGCTGGAATGAATTGGCTCTTTCCTGGTTTGTGAGTGGGACTCAGTACCACTCCAGCTGGTATTAATAGAGGGCTGGAATGAATTGGCTCTTTCCTGGTTTGTGAGTGGGACTCAGTACCTTTCCAGCTGGTATTAATATAGACCTGGAATGAACTGACTCCTACATGGCGTGTGAGAGGGACTCAGACGCACTCCAGCTGGTATTCTCGAGGTCAGGATTGAATTGGCTCTTTCTGGAGTGTGAGATGGAGATAATTCAACTCCAGCTGGTATTAATAGAGGCCTGAATTGAATTGGCTCTTTCCTGGTTTGAGAGTGGGACTCAGTACCTTTCCAGCTGGTATTAATAGAGACCTGGAATGAACTGACCCCTTCATGGCGTGTGAGTGGGACTCAGACGCACTCCAGCTGGTATTAATAGAGGCCTGGATTGAATTGGCTCTTTTTGGTGTCTGAGTGGGGCTCAGTACCATTCCTGCTGGTATTAATAGAGGACTGGATTGAATTGGCTCTTTCCTGGTGTGTGAGTGGGAGTTAATTCCACTCCAGCTGGTATTAATAGAGGTCTGGATTGAATTGGCTCTTTTTGGTGTGTGAGTGGGAGTTAATTCCACTCCAGCTGGGATTGTGGAGCTCTGGATTGAATTGGCTGTTTCCTGGTGTGTGACTGGGGCTCAGAACCACTCCAGCTGGGATTAGTAGAGGCCTGGAATGAACTGTCCCTTTCCTGCTGTGTGAGTTGGAATCAGTCGCTCTCCAGCTGGGATTGTGGAGTTCTGGATTGAATTGGCTGTTTCCTGGTGTGTGAGTGGGGCTCGGAACCACTCCAGCTGGGATTAGTAGAGGCCGGGAATGAACTGTCCCTTTCCTGCTGTGTGAGTTGGAATCAGTCGCACTCCAGCTGGGATTAAGAGGTCTGGACTGAATTGGCTCTTTCCGGTGGGTGAGTGGGGTTCAGTACCATTCCAGCTGATATTTATAGATGTTTGAAATGAGCTGTCTCTTATCTGTTGTGTAAGTGGGATTCAGTACCACTCCAAATGTTATTAATAGAGGCCTGGATTGAATTGACACTTTCCTGGTGTGTGAGTGGGGCTCAGTACCACTCCAGCTGGTATTAATAGAGGCCTGAATTGAATTGGCTCTTTCCTGGTGTGTGAGTGGGACTCAGTACCACTCCAGCTGGTATTAATACGGTTGGGATTGAATTGGCTCTTTCCTGGTGTGTGAGTGGGACTCAGTACCACTCCAGCTGGTATTCATAGAGGTCTGGATTGAATTGGCTCTTTCCTGGTGTTTGAGTGGGACTCAGTTCCACTCCAGCTAGTATTAATAGAGGCCTGGATTGCATTGGCTCTTTCTGGTGTCTGAGTGGGACTCAGTACCATTCCAGCTGGTATGAATAGAGGCCAGAATTGAATTGGCTCTTTCCTGGTGTGTGAGTGGGACTCAGTACCACTCCAGCTGGTATTAATAGAGGCCTGGAATGAATTGCCTCTTTCTGGAGTGTGAGTGGGACTCAGTGCCACTCCAGCTGTTATTAATAGAGGCCTGGATTGAATTGCCTCTTTCTGGAGTGTGAGTGGGACACAGTACCTCTCCAGAAGTATTAATAGAGGCCTGGAATGAACTGTCCCTCTCCTGGTTTGTGAGTGGGACTCAGTACCCCTCCAGCTGGTATTAATAGAGGGCTGGATTGAATTGGCTGTTTCCTGGTGTGTGACTGGGGCTCAGAACCACTCCAGCTGGGAATATTAGAGGCCTGGAATGAACTGTCCCTTTCCTGCTGTGTGAGTGGGACTCCGTCGCACTCCAGCTGGGATTAAATGTGGTCTGGACTGAATTCGCTCTTTCCGGGTGGGTGAATGGGGTTCAGTACCATTCCAGCTGCTTTTATTGGAGGTCTGGTTGGAAGTTGCTCTTTCCTGGTGTGTGAGGGGGCTCAGTACCATTCCAGCTGGTATTAATAGAGGCCGGGATTGAATTGGCTGTTTCCTGGTGTGTGAGTGGGAATTAATTCCACTCCAGCTAGTATTAATAGAGGCCTGGAATTAACTGTCCCTTTCCTGCTGTGTGAGTGGGAATCAGTCGCACTCCAGCTGGGATTAAAAGATGTTTGGACTGAATTCGCTCTTTCCTGGTGTGTGAGGGGGCTCAGTACCACTCCAACTGGTTAAATAGAGGCCTGGAATGAACTGTCCCTTTCCTGCTGTGTGTGTGGGACTCAGTCGCACTTCAGCTGGTATTATAGAGGTCTGGATTGAATTGGCTGTTTCCTGGTGTGTGAATGGGAGTCAATTCCACTCCAGATGGTATGAATAGTGGCCTGGAATGAACTGTCCCTTTCCTGCTGTGTGCTTGGCGCTCAGTCGCACTCCAGCTGGTATTATAGAGGTCTGGATTGAATTGGCTCTTAACTGATGTCTGAGTGGGGCTCAGTACCACTCCAGCTGGTATTAATAGGGTTGGGATTGAACTGGCTCTTTCCTGGTTTGAGAGTGGGACTCAGTACCACTCCAGCTGGTATTAATAGAGGCCTGAATTGAATTGGCTCTTTCCTGGTTTGTGAGTGGGACTCAGTACCTTTCCAGCTGGTATTAATAGAGACCTGGAATGAACTGACCCCTTCATGGCGTGTGAGTGGGAGTTAATTCCACTCCAGCTGGTATTAATAGAGGTCTGGATTGAATTGGCTCTTTCCTGGTGTGTGAGTGGGAGTTAATTCCACTCCAGCTGGTATTAATAGAGGTCTGGATTGAATTGGCTCTTTTTGGTGTGTGAGTGGGAGTTAATTCCACTCCAGCTGTGATTGTGGAGCTCTGGATTGAATTGGCTGTTTCCTGGTGTGTGACTGGGGCTCAGAACCACTCCAGCTGGGATTAGTAGAGGCCTGGAATGAACTGTCCCTTTTCTGCTGTGTGAGTTGGAATCAGTCGCACTCCAGCTGGGATTGTGGAGTTCTGGATTGAATTGGCTGTTTCCTGGTGTGTGAGTGGGGCTCGGAACCACTCCAGCTGTGATTAGTAGAGGCCGGGAATGAACTGTCCCTTTCCTGCTGTGTGAGTTGGAATCAGTCGCACTCCAGCTGGGATTAAGAGGTCTGGACTGAATTCGCTCTTTCCGGTGGGTGAGTGGGGTTCAGTACCATTCCAGCTGATATTTATAGATGTTTGAAATGAGCTGTCTCTTATCTGTTGTGTGAGTGAGACTCAGTACCACTCCAAATGTTATTAATAGAGGCCTGGATTGAATTGACACTTTCCTGGTGTGTGATTGGGACTCAGAACCACTCCAGCTGGTATTAATAGAGGTCTGGATTGAATTGGCTCTTTCCTGGTGTGTGAGTGGGACTCAGTACAACTCCAGCTGGTATTCATAGAGGTCTGGATTGAATTGGCTCTTTCCTGGTGTTTGAGTGGGACTCAGTTCCACTCCAGCTAGTATTAATAGAACCCTGGATTGCATTGGCTCTTTCTGGTGTCTGAGTGGGACTCAGTACCATTCCAGCTGGTATGAATAGAGGCCAGAATTGCATTGGCTCTTTCCTGGTGTGTGAGTGGGACTCAGTACCACTCCAGCTGGTATTAATAGAGGCCTGGAATGAATTGCCTCTTTCTGGAGTGTGAGTGGGACTCAGTACCACTCCAGCTGGTATTAATAGAGGCCTGGAATGAATTGCCTCTTTCTGGAGTGTGAGTGGGGCTCAGTACCACTCCAGCTGGTATTAATAGAGGGCTGGATTGAATTGGCTGTTTCCTGGTGTGTGACTGGGGCTCAGAACCACTCCAGCTGGCAATATTAGAGGCCTGGAATGAACTGTCCCTTTCCTGCTGTGTGAGTGGGACTCCGTCGCACTCCAGCTGGGATTAGATGTGGTCTGGACTGAATTCGCTCTTTCCGGGTGGGTGAATGGGGTTCAGTACCATTCCAGCTGGTATTAATAGAGGCCTGGATTGAATTGGCTCTTTTTGGTGTCTGAGTGGGGCTCAGTACCATTCCTGCTGGTATTAATAGAGGACTGGATTGAATTGGCTCTTTCCTGGTGTGTGAGTGGGAGTTAATTCCACTCCAGCTGGTATTAATAGAGGACTGGATTGAATTGGCTCTTTCCTGGTGTGTGAGTGGGAGTTAATTCCACTCCAGCTGTGATTGTGGAGCTCTGGATTGAATTGGCTGTTTCCGGGTGGGTGAATGGGGTTCAGTACCATTCCAGCTGCTTTTATTGGAGGTCTGGTTGGAAGTTGCTCTTTCCTGGTGTGTGAGGGGGCTCAGTACCATTCCAGCTGGTATGAATAGAGGCCTGGATTGAATTGGCTGTTTCCTGGTGTGTGAGTGGGAATTAATTCCACTCCAGCTTGTATTAATAGAGGCCTGGAATTAACTGTCCCTTTCCTGCTGTGTGAGTGGGAATCAGTCGCACTCCAGCTGGGATTAAAAGATGTTTGGACTGAATTCGCTCTTTCCTGGTGTGTGAGGGGGCTCAGTACCACTCCAACTGGTTAAATAGAGGCCTGGAATGAACTGTCCCTTTCCTGCTGTGTGTGTGGGACTCAGTCGCACTTCAGCTGGTATTATAGAGGTCTGGATTGAATTGGCTGTTTCCTGGTGTGTGAATAGGAGTCAATTCCACTCCAGATGGTATGAATAGTGGCCTGGAATGAACTGTCCCTTTCCTGCTGTGTGCTTGGCGCTCAGTCGCACTCCAGCTGGTATTATAGAGGTCTGGATTGAATTGGCTCTTAACTGATGTCTGAGTGGGGCTCAGTACCAATCCAGCTGGTATTAATAGGGTTGGGATTGAATTGGCTCTTAACTGATGTGTGAGTGGGACTCAGTCCCACTCCTGCTGGTATTAATAGAGGTCGGGATTGAATTGGCTCTTAACTGATGTGTGAGTGGGACTCAGTACCACTCCAGCTGGTATTAATAGAGGTCGGGATTGAATTGGCTCTTAACTGATGTGTGAGTGGGACTCAGTCCCACTCCAGCTGGTATTAATAGAGGTCGGGATTGAATTGGCTCTTAACTGATGTGTGAGTGGGACTCAGTCCCACTCCAGCTGGTATTAATAGAGGTCGGGATTGAATTGGCTCTTAACTGATGTCTGAGTGGGGCTCAGTACCACTCCAGCTGGTATTAATAGGGTTGGGATTGAATTGGCTCTTAACTGATGTGTGAGTGGGACTCAGTCCCACTCCAGCTGGTATTAATAGAGGTCGGGATTGAATTGGCTCTTAACTGATGTGTGAGTGGGACTCAGTCCCACTCCAGCTGGTATTAATAGAGGTCGGGATTGAATTGGCTCTTAACTGATGTGTGAGTGGGACTCAGTCCCACTCCAGCTGGTATTAATAGAGGTCGGGATTGAATTGGCTCTTAACTGATGTCTGAGTAGGGCTCAGTACCACTCCAGCTGGTATTAATAGGGTTGGGATTGAATTGGCTCTTAACTGATGTGTGAGTGGGACTCAGTCTCACTCCAGCTGGTATTGATAGAGGTCAGGATTGAATTGGCTCCTTCTGGTGTGTGAGTGGGACTCAGTACCACTCCAGCTGGTATTAATAGAGTCTTGGATTGAATTGGCTCTTTTTGTTGTGTGAGCGAGTCTCAGTACCACTCCAGCTGGTCTTAATAAAGGTTTGCATTGAATTGGCTCTTTTCTGGTATGTGCGTGAGACTCAGTACCACTCCAGCAGATATCAATAGAGCTCTGGATTGAATTGGCTCTTTCCTGGTGTGTGAGTGGGGCTCAGTACCACTGCAGCTGGTATTAAATTAGCCTGGATTGATTTTGCCCTTTCCTGGTGTGTGAGTGGGGCTCAGTACCACTCCAGCTGGTATTAAATTAGCCTGGATTGAATTGGCTCTTTCCTGGTGTGTGAGTGGGACTCAGTACCACTCCAGCTCGTATTAATAGGTGTCTGGATTGAATTGGCTCTTTCCTGGTGTGTGAGTGGGACTCAGTACCACTCCAGCTGGTATTAATAGAGGTCTGGATTGAATTGGCTCTTTCTTGGTGTGTGAGTGGGGATCAGTACCACTCCAGCTGGTATTATTAGAGGCCTGGATTTAAGTGGCTCTTTCCTGGTGGGTGACTGGGGTTCAGTTCCACTCCAGCTGGTATTAATAGAGTCTTGGATTGAATTGGCTCTTTTTGTTGTGTGAGCGAGTCTCAGTACCACTCCAGCTGGTATTATTAGAGGCCTGGATTGAACTGGGTCTTTCCTGATGTGTGCGTGGGACTCAGTACCACTCCAGCTGGTATTTATAGAGGCCTGGAAAGTACTGGCTCTTCCCTGCTGTTTGAGTGTGAGTTGATTCCAGTACAGCTGGTTCTAATAGAGATCTGGATTGAATTGGCTCTTCCCTGGTGTGTGAGTGGGACTCAGTACCACTCCAGCTGGTATTAATGGAGATCAGGATTGAATTGGCTCTTCCCTGGTGTGTGAGTGGGACTCAGTACCACTCCAGCTGGTATTAATGGAGATCAGGATTGATTTGGCTCTTTCTGGTGTGTGAGTGGGACTCAGTACCACTCCAGCTGGTATTATTAGAGACCTGGATCGAATTGCCTCTTTCCTGGTATGTGAGTGAGACTCAGTGCCATTCCAGCTGGTATTAATAGAGGCCTGTAATGAACTGACTCTTCCCTGGTGTGTGAATCGGACTCAGTCCCGCTCCAGCTGGTATTAATAATGGCCAGGAATGAATTGCCTCTTTCCTGGTATGTGAGTGGGACTCAGTACCACTCCAGCTGGTATTAAGAGGTCTGGATTGAATTGGCTCTTTTCTGGTGTGTGCGTGAGCCTCAGTACCACTCCAGCAGATATTAATAGATGTCTGGATTGCATTGGCTCTTTCCTGGTGTGTGAGTGAGACTCAGTACCACTCCAGCTGGTAATAATGGAAGCCTCGATTGAATTGGCTCTTTCTGGTGTGTGAGTGGGACTCAGTCCCACTTCAGCTGGTATTTATAGAGGCCTGGATTTAAGTAGCTCTTTCCTGGTGGGTGACTGGGGTTCAGTACCACTCCAGCTGGTATTAATAGAGGCCTGGATTGAATTGGCTCTTTCCTGGTGGGTGACTGGGGTTCAGTGCCACTCCAGCTGGTATTAATAGAGGCCTGGATTGAACTGGCTCTTTCCTGATGTGTGTGTGGGTCTCAGTACCACTCCAGCTGGTATAAATAGAGGCCTGGATTGAATTGGCTCTTTCCTGCTGAATGGGTGGCACTCAGTCCCACTCCAGCTGGTATTAATAGAGGCCTGGATTGAACTGGCTCTTTCCTGCTGAATGGGTGGCACTCAGTCCCACTCCAGCTGGTATTAATAGAGGCCTGGATTGAACTGGCTCTTTCCTGATGTGTGTGTGGGACTCAGTACCACTCCAGCTGGTATAAATAGAGGCCTGGATTGAATTGGCTCTTTCCTGCTGAATGGGTGGCACTCAGTCCCACTCCAGCTGGTATTAATAGAGGCCTGGATTGAACTGGGTCTTTCCTGATGTGTGTGTGGGACTCAGTACCACTCCAGCTGGTATTAATAGAGGCCTGGATTGAATTGGCTCTTTCCTGGTATGTGAGTGGGACTCAGTACCACTCCAGCTGGTATTAATAGAGGCCTGGATTGAATTGGCTCTTTCCTGGTATGTGAGTGGGACTCAGTACCACTCCAGATCGTATTAAGAGTCTTGGATTAAACTGGCTCTTTTTTTTTGTGTGAGCGATTCTCAGTACCACTCCAGCTGGTATTAATAGAGGTCTGGATTGAACTGGCTCTTTCCTGATGTGTGTGTGGGACTCAGTACCACTCCAGCTGGTATTATTAGAGGCCTGGATTGAACTGGGTCTTTCCTGATGTTTGCGTGGGACTCAGTACCACTCCAGCTTGTATTTATAGAGGCCTGGAATGTACTGGCTCTTCCCTGGTGTGTGAATGGGACTCTGTACCTCAGCAGCTGGTATTTATAGAGGCCTGGATTGAATTGGCTCTTTCCTGGTGATTGAGTGGGGCTCAGTCCCACTCCAGCTGGCGTTAAGATGTCTGGATTGAATTGGCTCTTTCCTGGTGTATGAGTGGGGCTCAGTCCCACTCCAGCTGGTATTTATCGAGGTGTGGATTGAATTGGCTCTTTCCTGGTGTGTGAGTGGGGCTCAGTACCACTTCAGCTGGTATTAATAGAGACATGGATTTAATTGACTCTTTCCTGGTGTGTGAGTGGGACTCAGTCCCACTCCAGCTGGTATTAATAGAGGCCTGGATTGAATTGCCTCTTTCCTGGTGTGTGAGTGGGACTAAAAACACTCCAGCTGGTATTAATAGAGGCCTGGATTGAATTGGCTCTTCCTGGTGTGTGGGTGGGACTCAGTACCACTCCAGCTGGTATTAATAGAGGCCCAGATTGAATTGCCTCCATCCTGGTGAGTGAGTGGGGCTCAGTCCCACTCCAGCTGGTATTAGTAGAGGTCTGGATTGAATTGGCTCTTTCCTGGTGTGTGAGTGGGGCTCAGTACCACTCCAGCTGGTATTAATAGAGGCCTGGATTGAATTGGCTCTTCCTGGTGTGTGAGTGGGGCTCACAACCATTCCAGCTGGTATTAATAGAGGTGTGGATTGAATTGCCTCTTTCCTGGTGTGTGAGTGGGACTCAGTCCCACTCCAGCTGGTATTTATCGAGGTGTGGATTGAATTGCCTCTTTACTGGTGAGTGAGTGGGACTCAGTACCACTCCAGCTGGTGTTAATAGATGTCTGGATTGAATTGGCTGCTTCCTGGTGATTGAGTGGGGCTCAGTCCCACTCCAGCTGGTATTAAGAGGTCTGGATTGGATTGGCTCTTTCCTGGTGTGTGAGTGGGGCTCCGTACGCGCCAGCTGGTATTAATAGAGGACTGGCTTGAATTGGCTCTTCCCTGGTGTGTGAGTGGGACTCAGTTCCACTCCAGCTGGTATTAATAGATGTCTGGATTTTATTGGCTCTTTCCTGGTGTGTGAGTCGGACTCAGTTCCACTCCAGCTGGTATTAATAGAGACCTGGTTTGACTTGGATCTTTCCTGGTGTGTGAGTGGGGCTCAGAACCACTCCAGCTGGTGTTAATAGAGGTCTGGATTGAATTGGCTCTTTCCTGGTGAGTGAGTGGGGCTCAGTACCACTCCAGCTGGTGTTAATAGAGGTCTGGATTGAATTGGCTCTTTCCTTGTGAGTGAGTGGGGCTCAGTACCACTCCAGCTGGTATTTATCGAGGTGTGGATTGAATTGCCTCAATCCTGGTGTGTGAGTGGGGCTCAGTACCACTCCAGCTGGTATTAATAGAGGCCTGGATTGAATTGCCTCTTTCCTGGTGAGTGAGTGGGGCTCAGTACCACTTCAGCTGGTATTAATAGAGGCCTGGATTGAATTGCCTCTTTCCTGGTGAGTGAGTGGGGCTCAGTACCACTGCAGCTGGTATTTATCGAGGTGTGGATTGAATTGCCTCAATCCTGGTGTGTGAGTGGGGCTCAGTACCACTCCAGCTGGTATTAATAGAGGTGTGGATTGAATTGCCTCTTTCCTGGTGTGTGAGTGGGACTCAGTACCACTCCAGCTGGTGTTAACAGAGGTGTGGATTGAATTGCCTCTTTCCTGGTGTGTGAGTGGGACTCAGTACCACTCCAGCTGGTATTAATCGAGGTGTGGATTGAATTGCCTCAATCCTGGTGTGTGAGTGGGACTCAGGACCACTCCAGCTGCTATTAATAGAGGTCTGAGTTGAATTGCCTCCATCCTGGTGAGTGAGTGGGGCTCAGTCCCACTCCAGCTGGTATTAATAGAGGTCTGGATTGAATTGACTCTTTCCTAGTGTGTGAGTGGGACTCAGGTCCACTCCAGCTGGTATTAATAGTGGTCTGGATTGAATTGACTCTTTCCTGGTGAGTGAGTGGGATTCAGTACCACTCCAGCTGGTGTTAATAGAGACCTGGTTTGAATTGACTCTTTCCTAGTGTGTGAGTGGGACTCAGGTCCACTCCAGCTGGTATGAATAGAGGCCTGGATTGACTTGGCTCTTTCCCGGTGTGTGAGTGGGACTCAGTTCCACTCCAGCTGGTATGAATAGAGGCCTGGATTGACTTGGCTCTTTGCTGATGTGTGAGTGGGACTCAGTTCCACTCCAGCTGGTATTAATAGAGGCCTGGATTGACTTGGCTCTTTCCTGGTGTGTGAGTGGGACTCAGTTCCACTCCAGCTGGTATTAATAGAGGCCTGGATTGACTTGGCTCTTTCCTGGTGCGTCACTGGGGCTCAGTCCCACTCCAGCTGGTATTAATAGATGCCTGGATTGAATAGACTCTTTCCTGGTGTGTGAGTGGGACTCAGTCCCACTCCAGCTGGTATTAATAGAGGTCTGGATTGAATTGGCTCTTCCCTGGTGTGTGAGTGGGGCTCAGTACCACTCCAGCTGGTATTAATAGAGCTATGGATTGAATTGGCTCTTCCCTGGTATGTGAGTGGGGCTCAGTACCACTCCAGTTGGCATTAAGATGTCTGGATTGAATTGACTCTTTCCTGGTGTGTGAGTGGGACTCAGTACCACTCCAGCTGGTATTTATAGAGGCCTGGATTGAAATGGCTCCTTCCTGGTGCGTGACTGGGACTCAGTACCACTTCAGCTGGTATTTATAGAGGCCTGGATTGAATTGGCTCTTTCCTGGTGTGTGAGTGGGACTCAGTACCACTCCAGCTGGTATTAATAGAGACCTGGTTTGAATTGGCTCTTTCCTGGTGTGTGAGTGGGACTCAGTACCACTCCAGCAGGTATTAATAGAGACCTGGTTTGAATTGGCTCCTTCCTGGTGTGTGAGTGAGACTCAGTACCACTCCAGCTGGTATTAATAGAGACCTGGATTTAATTGCCTCTTTCCTGGTGTGTCAGTGGGTCTCGGTACCACTCCAGCTGTTATTAATAGAGGTCTGGATTGAATTGGCTCTTTCCTGGTGTGTGAGTGGGGCTCAGTACCACTTCAGCTGGTATTTATAGAGGCCTGGATTGAATTGGCTCTTTCCTGGTGTGTGAGTGGGACTCAGTACCACTCCAGCTGGTATTAATAGAGACCTGGTTTGAATTGGCTCCTTCCTGGTGAGTGAGTGGGGCTCAGTCCCACTCCAGCCGGTATTTATCGAGGTGTGGATTGAATTGCCTCTTTCCTGGTGTGTGAGTGGGACTCAGTACCACTCCAGCTGGTATTAATAGAGGTGTGGATTGAATTGCCTCTTTCCTGGTGTGTGAGTGGGACTCAGTACCACTCCAGCTGGTGTTAATAGAGGTCTGGATTGAATTGCCTCCTTACTGGTGATTGAGTTGGACTCAGTCCCACTCCAGCTGGCATTAAGATGTCTGGATTGAATTGCCTCTTTCCTGGTGTGTGAGTGAGACTCAGTACCACTCCAGCTGGTATTTATAGAGGCCTGGATTGACTTGGCTCCTTCCTGGTGTGTGAGTGGGGATCTGTACCACTCCAGCTGGTATTAATAGAGGCCTGGATTGAATTGGCTCTTTCCTGGTGTGTGAGTGGTGCTCAGTCCCACTTCAGCTGGTATTAATCGAGGTGTGGATTGAATTGCCTCAATCCTGGTGTGTGAGTGGGACTCAGGTCCACTCCAGCTGCTATTAATAGAGGTCTAGATTGACTTGGCTCTTTCCTGATGTGTGAGTGGGACTCAGTCCCACTCCAGCTGGTATTTATCGAGGTGTGGATTGAATTGCCTCTTTACTGGTGAGTGAGTGGGACTCAGTACCACTCCAGCTGGTGTTAATAGAGACCTGGTTTGAATTGGCTCTTTCCTGGTGTGTGAGTGGGACTCAGTACCACTCCAGCTGGTATTAATAGAGGCCTGAATTGAATTGGCTCTTTCCTGGTTTGAGAGTCGGACTCAGTACCACTCCAGCTGGTGTTAATAGAGACCTGGTTTGAATTGACTCTTTCCTAGTGTGTGAGTGGGACTCAGGTCCACTCCATCTGGTATTAATAGAGGTCTAGATTGACTTGGCTCTTTCCTGATGTGTGAGTGGGACTCAGTTCCACTCCAGCTGGTATGAATAGAGGCCTGGATTGACTTGGCTCTTTCCTGGTGCGTCACTGGGGCTCAGAACCACTCCAGCTAGTATTAATAGATGCCTGGATTGAATAGACTCTTTCCTGGTGTGTGAGTGGGGCTCAGTACCACTCCAGCTGGCATTAAGATGTCTGGATTGAATTGACTCTTTCCTGGTGTGTGAGTGGGACTCAGTACCACTCCAGCTGGTGTTGAGAGGTCTGGATTGAATTGACTCTTTCCTGGTGTGTGAGTGGGGATCAGTACCTCTCCAGCTGGTATTAATAGAGACCTGGTTTGAATTGGCTCCTTCCTGGTGAGTGAGTGGGGCTCAGTACCACTCCAGCTGGTATTAATAGAGACCTGGTTTGAATTGGCTCTTTCCTGGTGTGTGAGTGGGGCTCAGTACCACTTCAGCTGGTATTTATAGAGGCCTGGATTGAATTGGCTCTTTCCTGGTGTGTGAGTGGGGCTCAGTACCACTTCAGCTGGTATTTATCGAGGTGTGGATTGAATTGCCTCTTTACTGGTGAGTGAGTGGGTCTCAGTACCACTCCAGCTGGTGTTAATAGAGGTCTGGATTGAATTGACTCTTTCCTGGTGTGGGAGTGGGGATCAGTACCTCTCCAGCTGGTATTAATAGAGGTCTGGATTGAATTGACTCTTTCCTGGTGTGTGAGTGGGGATCAGTACCACTCCAGCTGGTATTAATAGAGACCTGGTTTGAATTGGCTCCTTCCTGGTGAGTGAGTGGGGCTCAGTACCACTCCAGCTGGTGTTAATAGATGTCTGGATTGAATTGGTTGCTTCCTGGTGATTGAGTGGGGCTCAGTCCCACTCCAGCTGGTATTAAGAGGTCTGGATTGGATTGGCTCTTTCCTTGTGTGTGAGTGGGGCTCCGTACGCGCCAGCTGGTATTAATAGAGGCCTGGCTTGAATTGGCTCTTCCCTGGTGTGTGAGTGGGACTCAGTTCCACTCCAGCTGGTATTAATAGATGTCTGGATTTTATTGGCTCTTTCCTGGTGTGTGAGTCGGACTCAGTTCCACTCCAGCTGGTATTAATAGAGACCTGGTTTGAATTGACTCTTTCCGAGTGTGTGAGTGGGACTCAGTACCACTCCAGCTGGTATTAATAGAGGACTGGATTGACTTGGATCTTTCCTGGTGTGTGAGTCGGACTCAGTTCCACTCCAGCTGGTATTAATAGAGGACTGGATTGACTTGGATCTTTCCTGGTGTGTGAGTGGGGCTCAGAACCACTCCAGCTGGTGTTAATAGAGGTCTGGATTGAATTGGCTCTTTCCTGGTGAGTGAGTGGGGCTCAGTACCACTCCAGCTGGTGTTAATAGAGGTCTGGATTGAATTGGCTCTTTCCTGGTGAGTGAGTGGGGCTCAGTACCACTCCAGCTGGTATTTATCGAGGTGTGGATTGAATTGCCTCAATCCTGGTGTGTGAGTGGGGCTCAGTACCACTCCAGCTGGTATTAATAGAGGCCTGGATTGAATTGCCTCTTTCCTGGTGAGTGAGTGGGGCTCAGTACCACTTCAGCTGGTATTAATAGAGGCCTGGATTGAATTGCCTCTTTCCTGGTGAGTGAGTGGGGCTCAGTACCACTCCAGCTGGTATTTATCGAGGTGTGGATTGAATTGCCTCAATCCTGGTGTGTGAGTGGGGCTCAGTACCACTCCAGCTGGTATTAATAGAGGTGTGGATTGAATTGCCTCTTTCCTGGTGTGTGAGTGGGACTCAGTACCACTCCAGCTGGTGTTAATAGAGGTGTGGATTGAATTGCCTCTTTCCTGGTGTGTGAGTGGGACTCAGTACCACTCCAGCTGGTATTAATCGAGGTGTGGATTGAATTGCCTCAATCCTGGTGTGTGAGTGGGACTCAGGACCACTCCAGCTGCTATTAATAGAGGTCTGAGTTGAATTGCCTCCATCCTGGTGAGTGAGTGGGGCTCAGTCCCACTCCAGCTGGTATTAATAGAGGTCTGGATTGAATTGACTCTTTCCTAGTGTGTGAGTGGGACTCAGGTCCACTCCAGCTGGTATTAATAGAGGTCTGGATTGAATTGACTCTTTCCTGGTGAGTGAGTGGGACTCAGTACCACTCCAGCTGGTGTTAATAGAGACCTGGTTTGAATTGACTCTTTCCTAGTGTGTGAGTGGGACTCAGGTCCACTCCAGCTGGTATTAATAGAGGTCTAGATTGACTTGGCTCTTTCCTGGTGTGTGAGTGGGACTCAGTCCCACTCCAGCTGGTATTTATCGAGGTGTGGATTGAATTGCCTCTTTACTGGTGAGTGAGTGGGACTCAGTTCCACTCCAGCTGGTATGAATAGAGGCCTGGATTGACTTGGCTCTTTCCCGGTGTGTGAGTGGGACTCAGTCCCACTCCAGCTGGTATGAATAGAGGCCTGGATTGACTTGGCTCTTTCCTGATGTGTGAGTGGGACTCAGTTCCACTCCAGCTGGTATTAATAGAGGCCTGGATTGACTTGGCTCTTTCCTGGTGTGTGAGTGGGACTCAGTTCCACTCCAGCTGGTATTAATAGAGGCCTGGATTGACTTGGCTCTTTCCTGGTGCGTCACTGGGGCTCAGTCCCACTCCAGCTGGTATTAATAGATGTCTGGTTTGAATAGACTCTTTCCTGGTGTGTGAGTGGGACTCAGTCCCACTCCAGCTGGTATTAATAGAGGTCTGGATTGAATTGGCTCTTCCCTGGTGTGTGAGTGGGGCTCAGTACCACTCCAGCTGGTATTAATAGAGCTATGGATTGAATTGGCTCTTCCCTGGTATGTGAGTGGGGCTCAGTACCACTCCAGCTGGCATTAAGATGTCTGGATTGAATTGACTCTTTCCTGGTGTGTGAGTGGGACTCAGTACCACTCCAGCTGGTGTTAAGAGAGGTCTGGATTGAAATGGCTCCTTCCTGGTGCGTGACTGGGACTCAGTACCACTTCAGCTGGTATTTATAGAGGCCTGGATTGAATTGGCTCTTTCCTGGTGTGTGAGTGGGACTCAGTACCACTCCAGCTGGTATTAATAGAGACCTGGTTTGAATTGGCTCTTTCCTGGTGTGTGAGTGGGGCTCAGTACCACTCCAGCAGGTATTAATAGAGACCTGGTTTGAATTGGCTCCTTCCTGGTGTGTGAGTGGGACTCAGTACCACTCCAGCTGGTATTAATAGAGACCTGGTTTGAATTGGCTCCTTCCTGGTGAGTGAGTGGGGCTCAGTCCCACTCCAGCCGGTATTTATCGAGGTGTGGATTGAATTGCCTCTTTCCTGGTGTGTGAGTGGGACTCAGTACCACTCCAGCTGGTATTAATAGAGGTGTGGATTGAATTGCCTCTTTCCTGGTGTGTGAGTGGGACTCAGTACCACTCCAGCTGGTGTTAATAGAGGTCTGGATTGAATTGCCTCCTTACTGGTGATTGAGTTGGACTCAGTCCCACTCCAGCTGGCATTAAGATGTCTGGATTGAATTGCCTCTTTCCTGGTGTGTGAGTGAGACTCAGTACCACTCCAGCTGGTATTTATAGAGGCCTGGATTGACTTGGCTCCTTCCTGGTGTGTGAGTGGGGATCTGTACCACTCCAGCTGGTATTAATAGAGGCCTGGATTGAATTGGCTCTTTCCTGGTGTGTGAGTGGTGCTCAGTCCCACTCCAGCTGGTATTTATCGAGGTGTGGATTGAATTGCCTCAATCCTGGTGTGTGAGTGGGACTCAGGTCCACTCCAGCTGCTATTAATAGAGGTCTAGATTGACTTGGCTCTTTCCTGATGTGTGAGTGGGACTCAGTCCCACTCCAGCTGGTATTTATCGAGGTGTGGATTGAATTGCCTCTTTACTGGTGAGTGAGTGGGACTCAGTACCACTCCAGCTGGTGTTAATAGAGACCTGGTTTGAATTGGCTCTTTCCTGGTGTGTGAGTGGGACTCAGTACCACTCCAGCTGGTATTAATAGAGGCCTGAATTGAATTGGCTCTTTCCTGGTTTGAGAGTCGGACTCAGTACCACTCCAGCTGGTGTTAATAGAGACCTGGTTTGAATTGACTCTTTCCTAGTGTGTGAGTGGGACTCAGGTCCACTCCATCTGGTATTAATAGAGGTCTAGATTGACTTGGCTCTTTCCTGATGTGTGAGTGGGACTCAGTTCCACTCCAGCTGGTATGAATAGAGGCCTGGATTGATTTGGCTCTTTCCTGGTGCGTCACTGGGGCTCAGAACCACTCCAGCTAGTATTAATAGATGCCTGGATTGAATAGACTCTTTCCTGGTGTGTGAGTGGGGCTCAGTACCACTCCAGCTGGCATTAAGATGTCTGGATTGAATTGACTCTTTCCTGGTGTGTGAGTGGGGATCAGTACCTCTCCAGCTGGTATTAATAGAGGTCTGGATTGATTTGGCTCCTTCCTGGTGCGTGAGTGGGGCTCAGTACCACTTCAGCTGGTATTTATAGAGGCCTGGATTGAATTGGCTCTTTCCTGGTGTGTGAGTGGGACTCAGTACCACTCCAGCTGATATTAATAGAGACCTGGTTTGAATTGGCTCCTTCCTGGTGAGTGAGTGGGGCTCAGTACCACTCCAGCTGGTATTAATAGAGACCTGGTTTGAATTGGCTCTTTCCTGGTGTGTGAGTGGGGCTCAGTACCACTTCAGCTGGTATTTATAGAGGCCTGGATTGAATTGGCTCTTTCCTGGTGTGTGAGTGGGGCTCAGTACCACTTCAGCTGGTATTAATAGAGGTCTGGATTGAATTGACTCTTTCCTGGTGTGTGAGTGGGGATCTGTACCACTCCAGCTGGTATTAAGAGGTCTGGATTGAATTGACTCTTTCCTGGTGTGGGAGTGGGGATCAGTACCTCTCCAGCTGGTATTAATAGAGGTCTGGATTGAATTGACTCTTTCCTGGTGTGTGAGTGGGGATCAGTACCACTCCAGCTGGTATTAATAGAGACCTGGTTTGAATTGGCTCCTTCCTGGTGAGTGAGTGGGGCTCAGTACCACTCCAGCTGGTATTAATAGAGACCTGGTTTGAATTGGCTCTTTCCTGGTGTGTGAGTGGGGCACAGTACCACTTCAGCTGGTATTTATAGAGGCCTGGATTGAATTGGCTCTTTCCTGGTGTGTGAGTGGGGCTCAGTACCACTTCAGCTGGTATTCATCGAGGTGTGGATTGAATTGCCTCTTTACTGGTGAGTGAGTGGGTCTCAGTACCACTCCAGCTGGTGTTAAGAGAGGTCTGGATTGAATTGACTCTTTCCTGGTGTGTGAGTGGGGATCTGTACCACTCCAGCTGGTATTAATAGAGGTCTGGATTGAATTGACTCTTTCCTGGTGTGTGAGTGGTGATCAGTACCTCTCCAGCTGGTATTAATAGAGGTCTGGATTGAATTGGCTCTTTCCTGGTGTGTGAGTGGGGCTCAGTACCACTTCAGCTGGTATTTATAGAGGCCTGGATTGAATTGGCACTTTCCTGTTGTGTGAGTGGGACTCAGTACCACTCTAGCTGTTATCAATAGAGGTCTGGATTGAATTGCCTCCATCCTGGTGAGTGAGTGGGGCTCAGTACCACTCCAGCTGGTATTAATAGAGACCTGGTTTGAATTGGCTCCTTCCTGGTGAGTGAGTGGGGCTCAGTACCACTCCAGCTGGTATTAATAGAGACCTGGTTGGAATTGGCTCCTTCCTGGTGTGTGAGTGGGGCTCAGTACCACTTCAGCTGGTATTTATAGAGGCCTGGATTGAATTGGCTCTTTCCTGGTGTGTGAGTGGGACTCAGTACCACTCCAGCTGGTATTAATAGAGGTGTGGATTGAATTGCCTCTTTACTGGTGAGTGAGTGGGACTCAGTACCACTCCAGCTGGTATTAATAGAGGTGTGGATTGAATTGGCTCTTTCCTGGTGTATGAGTGGGGCTCAGTACCTCTCCAGCTGGTGTTAAGAGGTCTGGATTGAATTGGCTCTTTCCTGGTGTGTGAGTGGGGCTCAGAACCACTCCAGCTGGTGTTAATAGAGGTGTGGATTGAATTGCCTCTTTCCTGGTGTTTGAGTGGGACTCAGTACCACTCCAGCTGGTGTTAATAGAGGTCTGGATTGAATTGCCTCTTTCCTGGTGTGTGAGTGGGGCTCAGAACCACTCCAGCTGGTGTTAATAGAGGTGTGGATTGAATTGCCTCTTTCCTGGTGTTTGAGTGGGACTCAGTACCACTCCAGCTGGTGTTAATAGAGGTCTGGATTGATTTGGCTCTTTCCTGGTGATTGAGTGGGGCTCAGAACCATTCCAGCTGGCATTAAGATGTCTGGATTGAATTGGCTCTTTCCTGGTGTATGAGTGGGACTCAGTCCCACTCCAGCTGGCATTAAGATGTCTGGATTGAATTGGCTCTTTCCTGGTGTTTGAGTGGGACTCAGTCCCACTCCAGCTGGCATTAAGATGTCTGGATTGAATTGGCTCTTTCCTGGTGTATGAGTGGGGCTCCGTACCACTTCAGCTGGTATTTATAGAGACATGGATTTAATTGACTCTTTCCTGGTGAGTGAGTGGGACTCAGTCCCACTCCAGCTGGTATGAATAGAGGTCTGGATTGAATTGCCTCTTTCCTGGTGTGTGAGTGGGACTCGGTAACACTCCAGCTGGTGTTAATAGAGACCTGGTTTGAATTGACTCTTTCCGCGTGTGTGAGTGGGACTCAGTACCTCTCCAGCTGGTATTAATAGAGGACTGGATTGACTTGGATCTTTCCTGGTGTGTGACTGGGGCTCAGAACCACTCCAGCTGGTATTAATAGATGCCTGGATTGAATTGCCTCTTTCCTGGTGTGTGGGTGGGACTCAGTCCCACTCCAGCTGGTATTAAGATGTCTGGATTGAATTGGCTCTTTCCTGGTGTGTGAGTGGGGCTCAGTCCCACTCCAGCTGGTATTTATCGAGGTGTGGATTGAATTGCCTCAATCCTGGTGTGTGAGTGGGACTCAGTACCACTTCAGCTGGTATGAATCGAGGTCTGGATTGAATTGGCTCTTTCCTGGTGTGTGAGTGGGACTCAGTACCACTGCAGCTGGTATTAATAGAGGCCTGGATTGAATTGCCTCTTTCCTGGTGTGTGAGTGGGGCTCAGTACCACAACAGCTTGTATTAATAGAGGTCTGGATTGAATTGGTTCTTTCCTGGTGTGTGAGTGGGACTCAGTACCACTCCAGCTGGTATTAATAGAAGCCTGGATTGAATTGGCTCTTTCCTGGTGTGTGAGTGGGACTCGGTAACACTCCAGCTGGTATTCATTGAGACCGGGATTCAATTGCCTCTTAGCTGGTGTGTGAATGGGACTCAGTACCACTCCTGCTGGTATTAATGGAGGCCTGGATTGAATTGACTCTTTCCTGGTGTGTGAATGGGACTCAGTACCACTCCAGCTGGTATTCATAGAGGTCTGGATTGAATTGGCTCCATCCTGGTGAGTGAGTGGGGCTCAGTACCACTGCAGCTGGTATTAATAGAGGTCCGGATTGAATTGGCTCTTTCCTGGTGAGTGAGTGGGGCTCAGTCCCACTCCAGCTGGTATTAATATAGGTCTGGATTGAGTTGGCTCTTTCCTGGTGTGTGAGTGGGACTCAGTACCACTCCAGAGGGTATTTATCGAGGCCTGGTTTGAATTGACTCTTTCCTGGTGTGTGAGTGGGACTCAGTACCACTCCAGCTGGTATTAATAGAGGTCTGGATTGAATTGGCTCCATCCTGGTGTGTGAGTGGGGCTCAGTACCACTCCAGCTGGTATTTATCGAGGCCTGGTTTGAATTGACACTTTCCTGGTGTGTGAGTGGGACTCAGTACCACTCCAGCTGGTATTAATAGAGGTCTGGATTGAATTGGCTCCATCCTGGTGAGTGAGTGGGGCTCAGTACCACTCCAGCTGTTATTAAAAGAGGTCTGGTTTGAATTGGCTCCTTCCTGGTGATGAGTGGGGCTCAGTACCACTCCAGCTGGTATTAATAAAGGACTGATTGAATTGGCTCTTTCCTGGTGTGTGAGTGGGACTCAGTTCCTCTCCAGCTGGTATGAATAGAGGCCTGTATTGACTTGGCTCTTTCCTGGTGTGTGAGTGGGACTCAGTTCCTCTCCAGCTTGTATTAATAAAGGACTGGATTGAATTGGCTCTTTCCTGGTGTGTGTGGGGGACTCAGTTCCTCTCCAGCTGGTATGAATAGAGGCCTGGATTGAATAGACTCTTTACTGGTGTGTGAGTGGGGCTCAGTACCACTTCTGCTGGTATTTATAGAGGTCTGGATTGAATTGACTCTTTACTGGTGAGTGAGTGGGACTCAGTACCACTCCAGCTGGTATTAATAGAGGTCTGGATTGAATTGGCTCCTTCCTGGTGAGTCAGTGGGACTCAGTACCACTCCAGCTGGTATTAATAGAGGGCTGGTTTAAATTGACTCTTTCTGGTGTGTGAGGGGGACTCGGTGCCACTCCAGTCGCTATAGATAGAGCCCTGGATCGAAATGGCTCTTCCCTGGTGTGTGTGTGAGACTCAGTTCCACTCCAGCTGGTATTAATAGAGGTCTGGATTGATTTGGCTCTTTCCTGGTGTGTGAGTGGGACTCAGTCCCTCTCCAGCTGGTATTTATCGAGGTGTGGATTGAATTGCCTCTTTCCTGGTGTGTGAGTGGGACTCAGTACCACTCCAGCTGGTATTAATAGAGGTCTGGATTGAATTGCCTCTTTCCTGGTGTGTGAGTGGGACTCAGTACCACTCCAGCTGGTATTAATAGAGGTCTGGATTGAATTGCCTCTTTCTTGGTGTGTGAGTGGGGCTCAGTACCACTCCAGCTGGTATTAAGAGATCTGGATTGAATTGCATCTTTCCTGGTGTGTGAGTGGGACTCAGTACCACTCCAGCTGGCATTAATAGAGGCCTGGACAGAATTGCCTCTTTCCTGGTGTGTGAGTGGGGCTCAGTACCTCACCAGCTGGTATTAATAGAGGTCTGGATTGAATTGGCTCTTTCCTGGTGTGTGAGTGTGACTCAGTACCACTCCAGCTGGTATTGATTGAGGCCTGGATAGAATTGCCTCTTTCCTGGTGTGTGAGTGGGACTCAGTACCACTCCAGCTGGTGTTCATGGAGGTTTCGATTGAATTGGCTCTTTCATCGTGTGAGTGGGCCTCAGTACCATTCCAGCTGGTATTAATAGAGGCCTGGATTGAACTGGCTCTTTCTGTGTTTGTGAGTGGGACTCAGTACCACTCCAGCTGGTATTAATAGAGGTCTGGATTGATTTGGCTCTTTCCTGGTGTGTGAGTGGGACTCAGTGCCTCTCCAGCTGGTATTAATAGAGGTCTGGATTGAATTGGCGCCTTCCTGGTGTGTGAGTGGGACTCAGTACCACTCCAGCTGGTATTAATAGAGGTCTTGATTGAATTGGCTCCTTCCTGGTGTGTGAGTGGGGCTCAGTACCACTCCAGCTGGTATTAATAGAGACCTGGATTGACTTAGCTCTTTCCTGGTGTGTGTGGGGGACTCAGTTCCTCTCCAGCTGGTATGAATAGAGGTCTGGATTGATATTTCTCTTTCCTGGTGTGTGAGTGGGACTCATTTACACTGCAGCTGGTATTTATAGAGGTCTGGATTGATATTTCTCTTTCCTGGTGTGTGAGTGGGACTCAGTACCACTCCAGCTGGTATGAATAGAGGCCTGGATTGACTTCGCTCTTTCCTGGTGTGTGTGGGGGACTCAGTTCCTCTCCAGCTGGTATGAATAGAGGTCTGGATTGATATTTCTCTTTCCTGGTGTGTGAGTGGGACACATTTACACTGCAGCTGGTATTTATAGAGGTCTGGATTGATATTTCTCTTTCCTGGTGTGTGAGTGGGACTCAGTACCTCTCCAGCTGGTGTTAATAAGAGGTCTGGATTGAATTGGCTCCTTCCTGGTGAGTCAGTGGGACTCAGTACCACTCCAGCTGGTATTAATAGAGGGCTGGTTTAAATTGACTCTTTCTGGTGTGTGAGGGGGACTCGGTGCCACTCCAGTCGCTATAGATAGAGCCCTGGATCGAAATGGCTCTTCCCTGGTGTGTGTGTGAGACTCAGTTCCACTCCAGCTGGTATTAATAGGGGTCTGGATTGAATTGTATCTTTCCTGGTGTGTGAGTGAGACTCAGTTCCACTCCAGTTGGTATTAATAGAGGTCTGGATTGATTTGGCTCTTTCCTGGTGTGTGAGTGGGACTCAGTCCCACTCCAGCTGGTGTTAATAGAGGTCTGGATTGAATTGCCTCTTTCCTGGTGTGTGAGTGGGACCCAGTACCACTCCAGCTGGTATTAATACAGGTCTGGATTGATTTGGCTCTTTCCTGGTGTGTGAGTGGGACTCAGTACCACTCCAGCTGGTATTAATAGAGGTCTGGATTGAATTGCCTCTTTCCTGGTGTGTGGGTGGGGCTCAGTACCACTCCAGCTGGTATTAAGAGGTCTGGACAGAATTGCCTCTTTTCTGGTTTGTGAGTGGGGCTCAGTACCTCACCAGCTGGTATTAATAGAGGTCTGGTTTGAATTGCCTCTTTCCTGGTGTGTGAGTTGGACTCAGTCCCACTCCAGCTGGTATGAAGAGGTCTGGATTGATTTGGCTCTTTCCTGGTGTGTGAGTGTGACTCAGTACCACTCCAGCTGGTATTAATAGAGGTCTGGATTGAATTGGCTCTTTCATGGTGTGTGAGTGGGCCTCAGTACCATTCCAGCTGGTATTAATAGCGGCCTGGATTGAACTTCCTCTATCTGAGTTTGTGAGTGGGACTCAGTACCACTCCAGCTGGTATTCATAGAGGTCTGGATTGAATTGCCTCTTTCCTGGTGTGTGAGTTGGACTCAGTACCACTCCAGCTGGTATTCATAGAGGTCTGGATTGAATTGCCATTTTCCTGGTGTGTGAGTTGGACTCAGTACCACTCCAGCTGGTATTAATTGAGGCCTGGATAGAATTGCCTCTTTCCTGGTGTGTGAGTGGGACTCAGTACCACTCCAGCTGGTGTTCATGGAGGTTTCGATTGAATTGGCTCTTTCCTGGTGCGTGAGTGGGGCTCAGTACCACTCCAGCTGGCATTAATAGAGACCTGGATAGAATTGCCTCTTTCCTGGTGTGTGAGTGGGACTCAGTACCACTCCAGCTGGTATTAATAGAGGCCTGGATTGAACTGGCTCTTTCTGTGTTTGTGAGTGGGACTCAGTACCACTCCAGCTAGTATTAATGGAGGCCTGGATTGAATTGACTCTTTCCTGGTGTGTGACTGGGACTCAGTACCACTCCAGCTGTTATTAATAGAGGTCAGGATTGAATTGGCTCTTTCCTGGTGTGTGAGTGGGCCTCAGTACCATTCCAGCTGGCATTAATAGAGCCCTGGATAGAATTGCCTCTTTCCTGGTGTGTGAGTGGGACTCAGTACCACTCCAGCTGGTATTAATTGAGGCCTGGATAGAATTGCCTCTTTCCTGGTGTGTGAGTGGGACTCAGTACCACTCCAGCTGGTGTTCATGGAGGTTTCCATTGAATTGGCTCTTTCCTGGTGTGTGAGTGGGACTCAGTGCCACTCCAGCTAGTATTAATGGAGGCCTGGATAGAATTGCCTCTTTCCTGGTGTGTGAGTGGGACTCAGTACCACTCCAGCTGGTATTATTGGATGCCTGGATTGAATTGGCTCTTTACTGGTGTGTGAGTGGGACTCAGTGCCACTCCAGCTGGTATTAATAGAGGCGTGTCTTGAATTGCCTCTTTCCTGGTGTGTGAGTGGGGCTCAGTCCCACTCCAGCTGGTATTATTGGATGCCTGGATTGAATTGGCTCTTTACTGGTGTGTGAGTGGGACTCAGTACCACTCCAGCTGGTATTATTGGATGCCTGGATTGAATTGGCTCTTTACTGGTGTGTGAGTGGGACTCAATACCACTCCTGCTGGTATTGATATCAGCCTCGATAGAATTGGCTCTCTCCTGGTGTGAGTGGGACTCAGTGCCACTCCAGCTGGTATTAATAGAGGCGTGTCTTGAATTGGCTCTTTCCTGGAGTTTGAGTGGGAGTTAATTCCACTGCAGCTGGTATTAATAGAGGCCTGAAATGAACTGTCCCTTTCCTGCTGTGTTTGTGGGACTCAGTACCACTCCACCTGGTGTGAATAGAGGCCTGGATTGAATTGGCTCTTTCCTGTTGTGTGAGTGGGAGTTAATTCCACTCCAGCTGGTATTAATAGAGGTCTGGCTTTAATTAGCTTTTTCCTGGTGTGTGAGTGGGGCTCAGTACCACTCCAGCTGGTATTAATAGAGGTCTGGATTGAATTGGCTCTTTCATGGTGTGTGAGTGGGCCTCAGTACCATTCCAGCTGGTATTAATAGAGGCCTGGATTGAACTGCCTCTTTCCTGGTGTGTGAGTGGGACTCAGTACCACTCCAGCTGGTATTATTGGATGCCTGGATTGAATTGGCTCTTTCCTGGTGTGTGAGTGGGACTCAGTACCACTCCAGCTGGTATTATTGGATGCCTGGATTGAATTGGCTCTTTCCTGGTGTGTGAGTGGGACTCAGTACCACTCCAGCTGGTATTAATAGAGGTCTGGATTGAATTGGCTCTTTCATGGTGTGTGAGTGGGCCTCAGTACCATTCCAGCTGGTATTAATAGAGGCCTGGATTGAATTGGCTCTTTCATGGTGTGTGAGTGGGCCTCAGTACCACTCCAGCTGGTATTAATAGAGGTCTGGATTGAATTGGCTCTTTCATGGTGTGTGAGTGGGCCTCAGTACCATTCCAGCTGGTATTAATAGAGGCCTGGATTGAACTGGCTCTATCTGAGTTTGTGAGTGGGACTCAGTACCACTCCAGCTGGTATTAATGGAGGCCTGGATTGAATTGGCTCTTTCCTGGTGTGTGAGTGGGACTCAGTACCACTCCAGCTAGTATTAATGGAGGCCTGGATTGAATGGGCTCTTTCCTGGTGTGTGAGTGGGACTCAGTACCACTCCAGCTGGTATTATTGGATGCCTGGATTGAATTGGCTCTTTCCTGGTGTGTGAGTGGGACTCAGTACCACTCCAGCTAGTATTAATGGAGGCCTGGATTGAATTGGCTCTTTCCTGGTGTGTGAGTGGGGCTCAGTACCACTCCTGCCTATATTGATATGAGCCTCGATAGAATTGGCTCTTTACTGGTGTGTGAGTGGGACTCAATACCACTCCTGCTGGTATTGATATAAGCCTCGATAGAATTGGCTCTCTCCTGGTGTGAGTGGGACTCAGTGCCACTCCAGCTGGTATTAATAGAGGCGTGTCTTGAATTGGCTCTTTCCTGGAGTTTGAGTGGGAGTTAATTCCACTGCAGCTGGTATTAATAGAGGCCTGTAATGAACTGTCCCTTTCCTGCTGTGTTTGTGGGACTCAGTACCACTCCACCTGGTGTTAATAGAGGCCTGGATTGAATTGGCTCTTTCCTGTTGTGTGAGTGGGAGTTAATTCCACTCCAGCTGGTATTAATAGAGGTCTGGATTGAATTGGCTCTTTCCTGGTGTGTGAGTGGGTCTCAGTCCCACTCCAGCTGGTATCAATGGCGGTCTGGCTTTAATTAGCTTTTTCCTGGTGTGTGAGTGGGGCTCAGTACCACTCCAGCTGGTATTAATAAAGGTTTGCATTGAATTGGCTCTTTCCTGGTGTGTCAGTGGGACTCAGTACGACTCCAGCTGGTGTTAATATAGGCTCGGTTTCAATTGGCTCTTTCCTGGTGTGTGAATGGGACTCAGTACCACTCCAGCTGGTGTAAATAGAGGCCTGGATTGAATTGGCTCTTTCCCCGTGTGTGAGTGAGACTCAGTCCCTCTCCAGCTGGTATTAATAGAGACCTGGATTGAATTGGCTCTTTCCTGGTGTGTAAATGGGAGTTAATTTTACTCCAGCTGGTATTAATAGGGGCCTGGATTTAATTGGTTCTTTCCCGGCGTGTGAATGAGCCTCAGTACCACTCCAGCTGGTATTAATATAGGCTCAAATTCAATTGGCTCTTATCTGGTGTGTGAGTGGGGCTCAGTACCACTCCAGCTGGCATTATTAGAGGTCTGAATTGAATTGGCTGTTTCTTGGAGTGTGAGTTGCACTCAGTACCACTCCAGCTGGTTTTAACAAAGGCCACTTCGATCTGATGATATGCACTGTTGTCTGTTTGATGTCACCTGCACCGCGGCCATTTTAAGCGACATGTGCTGCAGCCATTCTAAATGACGTGCTCTCTGGTCTGTTGATGTCACCTTCACTGCGGCCATTTTACGTGACATGTGGTACGGCCATTTTAAATGACATGCTCTGTGGTCTGTATGATGTCACCTTCACTGCGGCCATTTTACGTGACATGTGCTGCGGCCATTTTAAATGATATGCTCTGTGATCTGTTTGAATTGAGAGTAATCCACGGGGATCATTTTCAATGTTTTCTGTCCAGGGCAGTGAATGTAACAGATTATAAATGAGAATAAAATCTCATAAAGGATAATAAATCACAGACAATCATAAATATTATAAAGATTTACAAAGTGAGAGGAAGAATTATAAACAGTTTATAAAGGTTGTAAAGGTCAGTAAATGTTTATAAATTATTACAAATTATTATCAATAATTATCAGGATTCTTTTAGTTTGAAAGGGATTATAAAAGAATCAGAAAGATTCAGACCCCACCCCCACTCCCGTCACACTGGAAACAGACCCCGCCCCCACACCGTCACCCTGGAAACAGACCCCGCCCGCACTCCCGTCACCCTGGAAACAGACCCCGCCCCCACTCCCGTCACCCTGGAAACAGACCCCGCCCCCACTCCCGTCACTCTGGAAACAGAACCCGCCCCCACTCCGTCACCTTGGAAACAGACCCCGCCCCCACTCCGTCACCTTGGAAACAGAACCCGCCCCCACTCCCGTCACCTTGGAAACAGAACCCGCCCCCATTACCGTCACCCTGGAAACAGAAACCGCCCCCACTCCCGTCACCCTGGAAACAGACCCCGCCCCCACTCCCGTCACCCTGGAAACAGACCCCGCCCCCACTCCCATCACTCTGGAAACAGACACCGCCCCCACTCCGTCACTCTGGAAACAGACCCCGCCCCCACTCCGTCACTCTGGAAACAGACCCCGCCCACACTCCCGTCACCCTGGAAACAGACCCCGCCCCCAATCCCGTCACCCTGGAAACAGTCCCCGCCCCCACTCCCGTCACCCTGGAAACAGACACCGCCGCCACTCCCGTCACCTTGGTAACAGACCCCGCCCCCACTCCATCACCTTGGAAACAGACCCCGCCCCCACTCCCGTCACCATGGAAACAGACCCCGCCCCCACTCCCGTCACCTTGGAAACAGACCCGCCCCCACTCCCGTCACCTTGGAAACAGACCCCACCCCCAATCCCGTCACCTTGGAAACAGACCCCGCCCCTACTCCCGTCACCCGGGAAACATACCCCGCCCCCACTCCCGTCACCCGGGAAACAGACCACGCCCCCACTCCCGTCACCTTGGTAACAGACCCCGCCCCCACTCCCGTCACCCTGGAAACAGACCCCGCCCCCACTCCCGTCACCTTGGGAAGAGACCCCGCCCCCACTCCGTCACCCGGGAAACAGACCCCGCCCCCAATCCCGTCACTCTGGAAACAGACCCCGCCCCCATTCGCCGTCACCTTGGAAACAGACCCCGCCCCCACTCCCTTCACTCCCCCGCTCTGTCTCCATGGTGAGAGGCCTCTCCCTCTCTCTGTCTCGATGGTGACAGACTCCTCCCCCTCTCTGTCTCCATGGTGAGAGGCCCCTCCCCCGCTCTGTCTCGATGGTGAGAGGCCCCTCCCCCGCTCTGTCTCCATGGTGAGAGGCCCCTCCCCCGCTCTGTCTCCATGGTGAGAGGCCCCTCCCCCGCTCTGTCTCCATGGTGAGAGGCCCCTCCCCCTCTCTGTCTCCATGGTGACAGTCCCCTCCCCCGCTCTGTCTCCATGGTGACAGGCCCCTCCCCCGCTCTGTCTCCATGGTGAGAGGCCCCTCCCCCGCTCTGTCTCCATGGTGACAGTCCCCTCCCCCGCTCTGTCTCCATGGTGAGAGGCCCCTCCCCCGCTCTGTCTCCATGGTGACAGTCCCCTCCCCCGCTCTGTCTCCATGGTGAGAGGCCCCTCCCCCGTTCTGTCTCCATGGTGAGAGGCCCCTCCCCCGCTCTGTCTCCATGGTGACAGTCCCCTCCCCCGCTCTGTCTCCATGGTGAGAGGCCCCTCCCCCGCTCTGTCTCCATGGTGACAGTCCCCTCCCCCGCTCTGTCTCCATGGTGAGAGGCCCCTCCCCCGCTCTGTCTCCATGGTGAGAGGCCCCTCCCCCGCTCTGTCTCCATGGTGACAGTCCCCTCCCCCGCTCTGTCTCCATGGTGAGAGGCCCCTCCCCCGCTCTGTCTCCTTGGTGACAGGCCCCTCCCCCGCTCTGTCTCCATGGTGAGAGGCCCCTCCCCCGCTCTGTCTCCATGGTGACAGTCCCCTCCCCCGCTCTGTCTCCATGGTGAGAGGCCCCTCCCCCGCTCTGTCTCCATGGTGAGAGGCCCCTCCCCCGCTCTGTCTCCATGGTGACAGTCTCCTCCCCCGCTCTGTCTCCATGGTGACAGTCTCCTCCCCCGCTCTGTCTCCATGGTGACAGTCCCCTCCCCCGCTCTGTCTCCGTGGTGAGAGGCCCCTCCCCCGCTCTGTCTCCATGGTGAGAGGCTCCTCCCCCGCTCTGTCTCCATGGTAAGAGGCCCCTCCCCCGCTCTGTCTCCATGGTGACAGTCCCCTCCCCCGCTCTGTCTCCATGGTGAGAGGCCCCTCCCCCGCTCTGTCTCCATGGTGAGAGGCTCCTCCCCCGCTCTGTCTCCATGGTAAGAGGCCCCTCCCCCGCTCTGTCTCCATGGTGACAGTCCCCTCCCCCGCTCTGTCTCCATGGTGAGAGGCTCCTCCCCCGCTCTGTCTCCATGGTAAGAGGCCCCTCCCCCGCTCTGTCTCCATGGTGACAGTCCCCTCCCCCGCTCTGTATCCATGGTGAGAGGCCCCTCCCCCGCTCTGTCTCCATGGTAAGAGGCCCCTCCCCCGCTCTGTCTCCATGGTGACAGTCCCCTCCCCCGCTCTGTCTCCATGGTGACAGTCCCCTCCCCCGCTCTGTCTCCATGGTGACAGTCCCCTCCCCCGCTCTGTCTCCATGTTGACAGGCCCCTCCCCCGCTCTGTCTCCATGGTGACAGGCCCCTCCCCCGCTCTGTATCCATGGTGACAGGCCCCTCCCCCGCTCTGTCTCCATGGTGAGAGGCCCCTCCCACGCTCTGTCTCCATGGTGAGAGGCCCCTCCCCCGCTCTGTTTCCATGGTGAGAGGCCCCTCCCACGCTCTGTCTCCATGGTGACAATCCCCTCCCCCGCTCTGTCTCCATGGTGACAGTCCCCTCCCCCGCTCTGTCTCCATGGTGACTGTCCCCTCCCCCGCTCTGTCTCCATGGTGACAGTCCCCTCCCCCGCTCTGTCTCCATGGTGACAGTCCCCTCCCCCTCTCTGTCTCCATGGTGACTATCCCCTCCCCCGCTCTGTCTCCATGGTGACAGTCCCCTCCCCCGCTCTGTCTCCATGGTGACTGTCCCCTCCCCCGCTCTGTCTCCATGGTGACAGTCCCCTCCCCCGCTCTGTCTCCATGGTGACAGTCCCCTCCCCCGCTCTGTCTCCATGGTGACAGTCCCCTCCCCCGCTCTGTCTCCATGGTGAGAGGCCCCTCCCCCGCTCTGTCTCCATGGTGACAGTCCCCTCCCCCGCTCTGTCTCCATGGTGACAGTCCCCTCCCCCGCTCTGTCTCCATGGTGAGAGGCCCCTCCCCCGCTCTGTCTCCATGGTGACAGTCCCCTCCCCCGCTCTGTCTCCATGGTGACAGTCCCCTCCCCCGCTCTGTCTCCATGGTGAGAGGCCCCTCCCCCGCTCTGTCTCCATGGTGACAGTCTCCTCCCCCGCTCTGTCTCCATGGTGACAGTCCCCTCCCCCGCTCTGTCTCCATGGTGAGAGGCCCCTCCCCCGCTCTGTCTCCATGGTGAGAGGCCCCTCCCCCGCTCTGTCTCCATCGTGAGAGGCCCCTCCCCCGCTCTGTCTCCATGGTGACAGTCCCCTCCCCCGCTCTGTCTCCATGGTGAGAGGCCCCTCCCCCGCTCTGTCTCCATGGTGACAGTCCCCTCCCCCGCTCTGTCTCCATGGTGACAGTCCCCTCCCCCGCTCTGTCTCCATGGTGACAGTCCCCTCCCCGGCTCTGTCTCCATGGTGACAGGCCACTCCCCCGCTCTGCCTCCATGGTGAGAGGCCCCTCCCCCGCTCTGTCTCCATGGTGAGAGGCCCCTCCCCCGCTCTGTCTCCATGGTGACAGTCCCCTCCCCCGCTCTGTCTCCATGGTGAGAGGCCCCTCCCCCGCTCTGTCTCCATGGTGACAGTCCCCTCCCCCGCTCTGTCTCCATGGTGACAGTCCCCTCCCCCGCTCTGTCTCCATGGTGACAGGCCCCTCTCCCGCTCTGTCTCCATGGTGACAGTCCCCTCCCCGCTCTGTCTCCATGGTGACAGTCCCCTCCCCCGCTCTGTCTCCATGGTGACAGTCCCCTCCCCCGCTCTGTCTCCATGGTGAGAGGCCCCTACCCCGCTCTGTCTCCATGGTGACAGTCCCCTCCCCCGCTCTGTCTCCATGGTGACAGTCCCCTCCCCCGCTCTGTCTCCATGGTGACAGTCTCCTCCCCCGCTCTGTCTCCATGGTGACAGTCTCCTCCCCCGCTCTGTCTCCATGGTGACTGTCCCCTCCCCCGCTCTGTCTCCATGGTGAGAGGCCCCTCCCCCGCTCTGTCTCCATGGTGAGAGTCCCCTCCCCCGCTCTGTCTCCATGGTGACAGTCCCCTCCCCCGCTCTGTCTCCATGGTGACAGGCCCCTCCCCCGCTCTGTCTCCATGGTGACAGTCCCCTCCCCCGCTCTGTCTCCATGGTGACAGGTCCCTCACCCGCTCTGTCTCCATGGTGACAGTCCCCTCCCCCGCTCTGTTTCCATGGTGACAGGCCCCTCCCCCGCTCTGTCTCCATGGTGAGAGGCCCCTCCCCCGCTCTGTCTCCATGGTGAGAGGCCCCTCCCCCGCTCTGTCTCCATGGTGACAGTCCCCTCCCCCGCTCTGTCTCCATGGTGAGAGGCCCCTCCCCCGCTCTGTCTCCATGGTGACAGTCCCCTCCCCCGCTCTGTCTCCATGGTGAGAGGCCCCTCCCCCGCTCTGTCTCCATGGTGAGAGGCCCCTCCCCCGCTCTGTCTCCATGGTGACAGGCCCCTCCCCCTCCTCTGATTATTGAATTAATTTAACAATTGTATTAAAGGGATATTTCAGCACATTCTTCACCTGCTCTCTGAACTGAGTCTGGGTCACGGCGTAAATCACAGTGTTTGTGGAGCAGCTCAGGAGTTGGAGCATGAAGGACAATTCCTGCAGAAACCCAGGGAGATAAACAGACTGATAACCCATATTATACATCCTCCTCCATATAGAAAACACCATTAACAGGGCCCACAACAGCATGAAATTACCAGAGATAACTAACAGTAAAATGATAGATTTCCTTCGACTCTCCATCTCGGGGTCTCTGTGACTCTCCCCACTGCTGTGAGCCCGGAGTCTCCTGCGTCCTCTGCTGCTCACTAAAATGTGTCTGACGGTGAGAGCGTTGAGCAGCAGAATCAGCACAAATGGGATGACCGGGGTTAGAATGTTGTGGAGGAACTCGATTGTTCCCCAGACACGAGAATAATAAACATCTATTGTTACAGAACAAAACCAGGGATTGTTCCACAGCGAATACCGACCCGTTAACATAAAATACCAGAAGATGTTCTTTAAACAGCTCAGCACACTCACTGTTCCCACAACCACAGCACATGTTTTCTCACTGCAATATTTACTTTTCAGATTCTGACAACAAATGGCCACAAATCGATCAAAGGTGAAAGTGACGGTGAACCAGACAGAACAGTCTGTGACTGTGTAAAGCAGGGCGGCGTGGATATTACACACGGGGATGGAATACAGGAACCGAAACTGTTCCCAATAAACAATGGGAATGTGTCTGAATATCAGGTCCAGGATAATGACCAGTAGATCCGCCGCTGACATGGCCACCAGGTACCGAGTGACACATTTGGAGAGACCGCACTTTCCCCGAGACAGGATCCCAATCGTCAGCAAGTTAACTGTGAGGAAGGGAAATAAACAGAGAAATTAGACATCAGACTGGAGCAATGTTACCAGATCTGTGTATGTGTGTGAGTGTCAGAAATAAACAGAGAAATTAGACATCAGACTGGAGCAAAGTTACCAGATCAGTGTATGTGTGTGAGTGTCAGAAATAAACAGAGAAATTAGGCATCAGACTGGAGCAAAGTTACCAGATCAGTGTATGTGTGTGAGTGTCAGAAATAAACAGAGAAATTAGACATCAGACTGGAGCAAAGTTAACAGATCAATGTATGTGTGTGAGTGTCAGAAATAAACAGAGAAATTAGACATCAGACGGCAGCAATGTTACCAGATCTGTGTATGTGTGTGAGTGTCAGAAATAAACAGAGAAATTAGACATCAGACGGCAGCAATGTTACCAGATCTGTGTATGTGTGTGAGTGTCAGAAATAAACAGAGAAATTAGACATCAGACGGCAGCAATGTTACCAGATCTGTGTATGTGTGTGAGTGTCAGAAATAAACAGAGAAATTAGACATCAGACTGCAGCAATGTTACCAGATCTGTGTATGTGTGTGAGTGTCAGAAATAAACAGAGAAATTAGACATCAGACTGCAGCAATGTTACCAGATCTGTGTATGTGTGTGAGTGTCAGAAATAAACAGAGAAATTAGACATCAGACTGCAGCAATGTTACCAGATCTGTGTATGTGTGTGAGTGTCAGAAATAAACAGAGAAATTAGACATCAGATTGCAGCAATGTTACCAGATCTGTGTATGTGTGTGAGTGTCAGAAATAAACAGAGAAATTAGACATCAGACTGCAGCAATGTTACCAGATCTGTGTATGTGTGTGAGTGTCAGAAATAAACAGAGAAATTAGACATCAGACTGCAGCAATGTTACCAGATCTGTGTATGTGTGTGAGTGTCAGAAATAAACAGAGAAATTAGACATCAGACTGCAGCAATGTTACCAGATCTGTGTATGTGTGTGAGTGTCAGAAATAAACAGAGAAATTAGACATCAGACGGCAGCAATGTTACCAGATCTGTGTATGTGTGTGAGTGTCAGAAATAAACAGAGAAATTAGACATCAGACTGCAGCAATGTTACCAGATCTGTGTATGTGTGTGAGTGTCAGAAATAAACAGAGAAATTAGACATCAGATTGCAGCAATGTTACCAGATCTGTGTATGTGTGTGAGTGTCAGAAATAAACAGAGAAATTAGAGAGAGAGAGGGTGTGTGCGTATTTGAGATAATGTGATTCAGCAAGTGTGTGTGTGTGAGAGAGAATGTGAGCGAGAGAGAGAGAGAGTGTGTGTGTGTAAATATATATAAATATATATACATATATATCTCAGTGTCTGGGTACTGGAGTGTCTGTGTATATATATATATATAAGTCTCAGTGTCTGGGCTGTGATGTGTGTGTGTGTGCATATATATAAGTCTCAGTGTCTGTGCTGTAGTGTGTGTGTGTGTGATGTGTGTGTGTGTGCATATATATAAGTCTCAGGGTCTGTTCAGAGGTGTGTGTGTGTGTGTGTGTGTGTGTGTGTGTGTGCATATATATGTCTCAGTGTCTGTTCTGTGGTGTGTGTGTGTGTATGTGTGCATATATATAAGTCTCAGTGTCTGGGCTGTGGTGTGTGTGTCTGTGTGTGTGTGTGTGAGCATATATATAATTCTCAGTGTCTGGGCTGTGGTGTGTGTGTGTGTGCATATATATAAGTCTCAGTGTCTGGGCTGTGGTGTGTGTGTGTGTGCATATATATAAGTCTCAGTGTCTGGGCTGTGGTGTGTGTGAGTGTGTGTGTGTGTGTGTGCATATATATAAGTCTCAGTGTCTGGGCTGTGGTGTCTGTGTGTGTGTGTGTGTGAGTGCATATATATAAGTCTCAGGGTCTGGGCTGTGGTGTGTGTGTGTATGTGTGTGTGCATATATATATGTCTCAGTGTCTGGGCTGTGGTGTGTGTGTGTGTGTGCATATATATAAGTCTCAGGGTCTGGGCTGTGGTGTGTGAGTGTGTGTGTGTGTATATATATAAGTCTCAGTGTCTGGGCTGTGGTGCCTGTGTGTGTGTGTGTGTGTGTGTGTGAGTGCATATATATAAGTCTCAGGGTCTGGGCTGTGGTGTGTGTGTGTGTGTGTGTATGTGTGTGAGCAAAAATATGTCTCAGTGTCTGGGCTGTGGTGTGTGTGTGTGTGCATATATATAAGTCTCAGGGTCTGGGCTGTGGTGTGTGTGTGTGGGTGTGTGTGTGTGTATATATATAAGTCTCAGGGTCTGGGCTGTGGTGTGTGTGTGTGTGTGTGCGTGTGTGTGCATATATATAAGTCTCAGTGTCTGGGTTGTGGTGTGTGTATGTTTGTGTGTGTGTGCATATATATAAGTCTCAGTGTCTGGGCTGTGGTGTGTGTGTGTGTGTGTGTGAGTGTGTGTGTGTGTGTGTGTGCATATATATAAGTCTCAGTGTCTGGGCTGTGGTGTGTGTGTGTGTGTGTGTGTGTGTGTGTGTGTGCATATATATAAGTCTCAGTGTCTGGGCTGTAGTGTGTGTGTGTGTGTGTGTGTGCATATATATAAGTCTCAGTGTCAGGGCTGTGGTGTGTGTGTGTGTGTGTGTGTGCATATATATAAGTCTCAGTGTCTGGGCTGTGGTGTGTGTGTGTGCATATATATAAGTCTCAGTGTCTGGGCTGTGCTGTGTGTGTGTGTGTGCGCATATATATAATTCTCAGTGTCTGGGCTGTGGTGTGTGTGTGTGTGTGTGTGTGTGTGTGTGTGTATATATATATATAAGTCTCAGTGTCTGGGCTGTGGTGTGTGTGTGTGTGGGTGTGAGTGAGGGAGTGTGTGTGTGTGTGCATATATATAGGAATCAGTGTCTGGGCTGTGGTGTGTGGGTGTGTGGGTGTGAGTGAGGGTGTGTGTGTGTGTGTGTGCGCATATATACAGGAATCAGTGTCTGGGCTGTGGTGTGTGTGTGTGTGTGTGT
>NW_027142195.1:1035000-1042500 GCF_036365525.1 Heterodontus francisci | reverse complement strand
TTGTGTGTGTGTGTGTGTGCATATATATAAGTCTCAGTGGCTGGACTGTGGTGTGTGTGTGTGTGTGTGTGTGTGTGCATATATATAAGTCTCAGTGTCTGTGCTGTGGTGTGTGTGTGTGTGTGTGTGTGTGTGTGTGTGAGTGTGTGTGTGTGTGTGCATATATATAAATCTCAGTGTCTGGGCTGTGGTGTGTGTGTGTGTGTGTGTGTGTGTGCATATATATAATTCTCAGTGTCTGGGCTGTGGTGTTGTGTGTGTGTGTGTGTGTGTGTGCATATATATATGTCTCAGTGTCTGGGCTGTGGTGTGTGTGTGTGTGTGTGTGTGTGTGTGTGTGTGTGTGTGCATATATATATGTCTCAGTGTCAGGGCTGTGGTGTGTGTGTGTGTGTGTGTGTGTGTGTGTGTGCATATATATAAGTCTCAGTGTCTGAGCTGTGGTGTGTGTGTGTGTGTGCATGTATATAATTCTCAGTGTCTGGGCTGTGGTGTGTGTGTGTGTGTGCGTGTGTGCATATATATAAGTCTCAGTGTCTGTGCTGTGGTGTGTTTGTGTGTGTGTGTGTGTGTGTGTGTGTGCACATATATAATTCTCAGTGTCTGGGCTGTGGTGTGTGTGTGTGTGTGTGTTTGTGCGTGTGTGCATATATATAAGTCTCAGTGTCTGTGCTGTGGTGTGTTTGTGTGTGTGTGCATATATATAAGTCTCAGTGTCTGGACTGTGGTGTGCGTGGGTGCAATTATATAATTCTCAGTGTCTGGGCTGTGGTGTGTGTGCGTGCATATATATAAGTCTCAGTGTCTGGACTGTGGTGTGTGTGTGTGTGTGTGTGTGTGTGTCTGTGTCTGTGTCTGTGTGTGTGTGTGTGTGTATGTGTTTGTGCAATTATATAAGTATCAGTGTCTGGGCTGTGGTGTGCGTGCGTGCATATATATAAGTCTCAGTGTCTGGACTGTGGTGTGTGTGTGTGTGTGTGTGTGTGCGTGCGTGCAATTATCTAAGTCTCAGTGTCTGGGCTGTGGTGTGTGTGTGTGTGTGCATATATATAAGTCTCAGTGTCTGGGCTGTGGTGTGCGTGTGTGTTTGTGTGTGTGTGTGTGTGTATGTGTTTGTGCATATATATATGTCTCAGTGTCTGGGCTGTGGTGTGTGTGTGTGTGCATATATATAAGTCTCAGTGTCTGGGCTGTGGTGTGTGTGTGTGTGTGTGTGCATATATATAAGTCTCAGTGTCTGGGCTGTGGTGTGTGTGTGTATGTTTTTGCATATGTATAAGTCTCATTTTCTGGGCTGTGGTGTGTGTGTGTGTGTGCTCAATGAGATAAGTCTCAGTGTCTGGGCTGTGGTGTGTGTGTGTGTGTGTGCATATATATAGGTCTCAGTGTATGGGCTGTGGTGTGTGTGTGCATATATATAATTCTCAGTGTCTGGGCTGTGGTGTGTGTGTACATATGTATAAGTCTCATTGTCTGGGCTGTGGTGTGTGTGTGTGTGTGCATATATATAAGTCTCAGTGTCTGGGCTGTGGTGTGTGTGCATGTTTTTGCATATGTATAAGTCTCATTGTCTGGGCTGTGGTGTGTGTGTGTGTGTGTGCATATATATAAGTCTCAGTGTCTGGGCTGTGGTGTGTGTGTGTGTGTGCGAAAAGAGATAAGTCTCAGTGTCTGGGCTGTGGTGTGTGTGTGTGTGTGTGTGTGTGTGTGTGCATATATATAAGTCTCAGTGTCTGGGCTGTGCTGTGTGTGTGTGTGTGTGTGTGTGTGTGTGTGCATATATATAATTCTCAGTGTCTGGGCTGTGGTGTGTGTGTGTGTGTGTGCATATATATAAGTCTCAGTGTCTGGGCTGTGGTGTGTGTGTGTGTGCGTGTGCATATATATAAGTCTCAGTGACTGTGCTGTGGTGTGTGTGTGTGTGCATATATATAAGTCTCAGTGACTGTGCTGTGGTGTGTGTGTGTGTGTGCATATATATAAGTCTCAGTGTCTGGACTGTGGTGTGTGTGTGTGTGTGTGTGTGTGTGTGTCTGTGTATGTGTGTGTGTGTGTGTGTGATGTGTTTGTGCATATATATATGTCTCAGTGTCTGGGCTGTGGTGTGCGTGCGTGCAATTATATAAGTATCAGTGTCTGGGCTGTGGTGTGCGTGCGTGCGTGCATATATATAAGTCTCAGTGTCTGGACTGTGGTGTGTGTGTGTGTGTGTGTGTGTGTGCGTGCGTGCAATTATCTAAGTCTCAGTGTCTGGGCTGTGGTGTGTGTGTGTGTGTGCATATATATAAGTCTCAGTGTCTGGGCTGTGGTGTGTGTGTGTGTTTGTGTGTGTGTGTGTGTGTCTGTGTGTGTGTATGTGTTTGTGCATATATATATGTCTCAGTGTCTGGGCTGTGGTGTGTGCGTGTGTGCATATATATAAGTCTCAGTGTCTGGGCTGTGGTGTGTTTGTGTGTGTGTGTGTGTGCATATATATAAGTCTCAGTGTCTGGGCTGTGGTGTGTGTGTGTATGTTTTTGCATATGTATAAGTCTCATTGTCTGGGCTGTGGTGTGTGAGTGTGTGTGCTCAATGAGATAAGTCTCAGTGTCTGGGCTGTGGTGTGTGTGTGTGTGTGTGCATATATATAAGTCTCAGTGTCTGGGCTGTGGTGTGTGTGTGTATGTTTTTGCATATGTATAAGTCTCATTGTCTGGGCTGTGGTGTGTGTGTGTGTGTGCCCAATGAGATAAGTCTCAGTGTCTGGGCTGTGGTGTGTGTGTGTGTGCATATATATAAGTCTCAGTGTCTGGGCTGTGGTGTGTGTGTGTGTGTGTGTGTGTGTGCATATATGTAAGTCTCAGTGTCTGGGCTGTGGTGTGTGTGTGTGTGTGTGTGTCTGTGTGTCTGTGTATGTGTGTGTGTGTGTGTGTGATGTGTTTGTGCATATATATATGTCTCAGTGTCTGGGCTGTGGTGTGTGTGTGTGCATATATATAGTTCTCAGTGTCTGGGCTGTAGTGTGCGTGCATGCAATTATATAAGTCTCAGTGTCTGGGTTGTGGTGTGTGTGTGTGTGCATATATAGAAGTCTCAGTGACTGTGCTGTGGTGTGTGTGTGTGTGTGCATATATATAAGTCTCAGTGTCTGGACTGTGGTGTGTGTGTGTGTGTGTGTGTGTGTGTGTGTGTGTATGTGTTTGTGCATATATATAAGTCTCAGTGTCTGGACTGTGGTGTGCGTGCGTGCAATTATATAAGCATCAGTGTCTGGGCTGTGGTGTGCGTGCGTGCGTGCATATATGTAAGTCTCAGTGTCTGGACTGTGGTGTGTGTGTGTGTGTGTGTGTGTGTGCGTGCGTGCAATTATCTAAGTCTCAGTGTCTGGGCTGTGGTGTGTGTGTGTGTGTGCATATATATAAGTCTCAGTGTCTGGGCTGTGGTGTGTGTGTGTGTTTGTGTGTGTGTGTGTGTGTGTGTGTCTGTGTGTGTGTATGTGTTTGTGCATATATATATGTCTCAGTGTCTGGGCTGTGGTGTGTGCGTGTGTGCATATATATAAGTCTCAGTGTCTGGGCTGTGGTGTGTGTGTGTATGTTTTTGCATATGTATAAGTCTCATTGTCTGGGCTGTGGTGTGTGTGTGTGTGTGCTCAATGAGATAAGTCTCAGTGTCTGGGCTGTGGTGTGTGTGTGTGTGTGTGCATATATATAAGTCTCAGTGTCTGGGCTGTGGTGTGTGTGTGTATGTTTTTGCATATGTATAAGTCTCATTGTCTGGGCTGTGGTGTGTGTGTGTGTGTGCTCAATGAGATAAGTCTCAGTGTCTGGGCTGTGGTGTGTCTGTGTGTGCATATATATAAGTCTCAGTGTCTGGGCTGTGGTGTGTGTGTGTGTGTGTGTGTGCATATATGTAAGTCTCAGTGTCTGGGCTGTGGTGTGTGTGTGTGTGTGTGTGTCTGTGTGTCTGTGTATGTGTGTGTGTGTGTGTGTGATGTGTTTGTGCATATATATATGTCTCAGTGTCTGGGCTGTGGTGTGTGTGTGTGCATATATATAGTTCTCAGTGTCTGGGCTGTAGTGTGCGTGCATGCAATTATATAAGTCTCAGTGTCTGGGTTGTGGTGTGTGTGTGTGTGCATATATAGAAGTCTCAGTGTCTGGGCTGTAGTGTGAGTGAGTGTGTGTGTGTGTGTGCATATATATAAGTCTCAGTGTCTGGGCTGTGGTGTGTGCATGCGTGCAATTATGTCAGTCTCAGTGTCTGGGCTGTGGTGTGTTTGTGTGCGTGTGTGTGCATATATATATGTCTCACTGTCTGGGCTGTGGTGTGTGTGTGTGTGTGTGCATATATATAAGTTTCAGTGTCTGGACTGTGGTGTGTGTGTGTGTGTGTGCATATATATAAGTCTCAGTGTCTGGACTGTGGTGTGCGTGGGTGCAATTATATAATTCTCAGTGTCTGGGCTGTGGTGTGTGTGCGTGCATATATATAAGTCTCAGTGTCTGGACTGTGGAGTGTGTGTGTGTGTGTGTGTGTCTGTGTCTGTGTGTGTGTGTAGGTGTTTGTGCAATTATATAAGTATCAGTGTCTGGGCTGTGGTGTGCGTGCGTGCATATATATAAGTCTCAGTGTCTGGACTGTGGTGTGTGTGTGTGTGTGAGTGTGCGTGCGTGCAATTATCTAAGTCTCAGTGTCTGGGCTGTGGTGTGTGTGTGTGTGTGCATATATATAAGTCTCAGTGTCTGGGCTGTGGTGTGTTTGTGTGCGTGTGTGTGCATATATATATGTCTCACTGTCTGGGCTGTGGTGTGTGTGCGTGTGTGTGCATATATATAAGTCTCAGTGTCTGGACTGTGGTGTGCGTGGGTGCAATTATATAATTCTCAGTGTCTGGGCTGTGGTGTGCGTGCGTGCATATATATAAGTCTCAGTGTCTGGGCTGTGGTGTGTGTGTGTGTGTGCATATATATAAGTCTCAGTGTCTGGGCTGTGGTGTGTGTGTGTGTTTGTGTGTGTGTGTGTCTGTGTATGTGTGTGTGTGTGTGTGTGATTTGTTTGTGCATATATATATGTCTCAGTGTCTGGGCTGTGGTGTGTGTGTGTGTGCATATATATAAGTCTCAGTGTCTGGGCTGTGGTGTGTGTGTGTGTGTGTGTGTGTGTGCATATATATAAGTCTCAGTGTCTGGGCTGTGGTGTGCGTGCGTGCATATATATAAGTCTCAGTGTCTGGACTGTGGTGTGTGTGTGTGTGCGTGCGTGCAATTATCTAAGTCTCAGTGTCTGGGCTGTGGTGTGTGTGTGTGTGTGTGTGTGTGTGTGCATATATATAAGTCTCAGTGTCTGGGCTGTGGTGTGTGTGTGTATGTTTTTGCATATGTATAAGTCTCATTGTCTGGGCTGTGGTGTGTGTGTGTGTGCTCAATGAGATAAGTCTCAGTGTCTGGGCTGTGGTGTGTGTGTGTGTGCATATATATAAGTCTCAGTGTCTGGGCTGTGGTGTGTGTGTGTGTGTGTGTGTGTGTGCATATATATAAGTCTCAGTGTCTGGGCTGTGGTGTGTGTGTGTGTGCATATATATAAGTCTCAGTGCCTGGGCTTTGGTGTGTGTGTGTGCATATATATAGTTCTCAGTGTCTGGGCTGTAGTGTGCGTGTGTGCATATATATAGTTCTCAGTGTCTGGGCTGTAGTGTGCGTGCATGCAATTATATAAGTCTCAGTGTCTGGGTTGTGGCGTGTGTGTGTGTGCATATATAGAAGTCTCAGTGTCTGGGCTGTAGTGTGAGTGAGTGTGTGTGTGTGTGCATATATATAAGTCTCAGTGTCTGGGCTGTGGTGTGTGCGTGCGTGCAATTATGTCAGTCTCAGTGTCTGGGCTGTGGTGTGTTTGTGTGCGTGTGTGTGCATATATATATGTCTCACTGTCTGGGCTGTGGTGTGTGTGTGTGCATATATATATAAGTCTCAGTGTCTGGACTGTGGTGTGTGTGTGTGTGTGTGCATATATATAAGTCTCAGTGTCTGGACTGTGGTGTGCGTGGGTGCAATTATATAATTCTCAGTGTCTGGGCTGTGGTGTGTGTGCGTGCATATATATAAGTCTCAGTGTCTGGACTGTGGAGTGTGTGTGTGTGTGTGTGTGTCTGTGTGTGTGTGTGTGTGTATGTGTTTGTGCAATTATATAAGTATCAGTGTCTGGGCTGTGGTGTGCGTGCGTGCATATATATAAGTCTCAGTGTCTGGACTGTGGTGTGTGTGTGTGTGTGAGTGTGCGTGCGTGCAATTATCTAAGTCTCAGTGTCTGGGCTGTGGTGTGTGTGTGTGTGCATATATATAAGTCTCAGTGTCTGGGCTGTGGTGTGTTTGTGTGCGTGTGTGTGCATATATATATGTCTCACTGTCTGGGCTGCGGTGTGTGTGCGTGTGTGTGCATATATATAAGTCTCAGTGTCTGGACTGTGGTGTGCGTGGGTGCAATTATATAATTCTCAGTGTCTGGGCTGTGGTGTGCGTGCGTGCATATATATAAGTCTCAGTGTCTGGGCTGTGGTGTGTGTGTGTGTGTGCATATATATAAGTCTCAGTGTCTGGGCTGTGGTGTGTGTGTGTGTTTGTGTGTGTGTGTGTCTGTGTATGTGTGTGTGTGTGTGTGTGATTTGTTTGTGCATATATATATGTCTCAGTGTCTGGGCTGTGGTGTGTGTGTGTGTGCATATATATAAGTCTCAGTGTCTGGGCTGTGGTGTGTGTGTGTGTGTGTGTGTGTGTGCATATATATAAGTCTCAGTGTCTGGGCTGTGGTGTGCGTGCGTGCATATATATAAGTCTCAGTGTCTGGACTGTGGTGTGTGTGTGTGTGCGTGCGTGCAATTATCTAAGTCTCAGTGTCTGGGCTGTGGTGTGTGTGTGTGTGTGTGTGTGTGTGTGCATATATATAAGTCTCAGTGTCTTTGCTGTGGTGTGTGTGTGTATGTTTTTGCATATGTATAAGTCTCATTGTCTGGGCTGTGGTGTGTGTGTGTGTGCTCAATGAGATAAGTCTCAGTGTCTGGGCTGTGGTGTGTGTGTGTGTGCATATATATAAGTCTCAGTGTCTGGGCTGTGGTGTGTGTGTGTGTGTGTGTGTGTGTGTGTGTGCATATATATAAGTCTCAGTGTCTGGGCTGTGGTGTGTGTGTGTGTGTGTGTGTGCATATATATAAGTCTCAGTGCCTGGGCTTTGGTGTGTGTGTGTGCATATATATAGTTCTCAGTGTCTGGGCTGTAGTGTGCGTGTGTGCATATATATAGTTCTCAGTGTCTGGGCTGTAGTGTGCGTGCATGCAATTATATAAGTCTCAGTGTCTGGGTTGTGGTGTGTGTGTGTGTGCATATATAGAAGTCTCAGTGTCTGGGCTGTAGTGTGAGTGAGTGTGTGTGTGTGTGCATATATATAAGTCTCAGTGTCTGGGCTGTGGTGTGTGCGTGCGTGCAATTATGTCAGTCTCAGTGTCTGGGCTGTGGTGTGTTTGTGTGC